>NW_024396894.1:0-32854 GCF_004115215.2 Ornithorhynchus anatinus
CTTGCCTTCCAGTGCAGGGGTGTAGGATTCTGACTGAAGAACTACCCAAGGCATTCCACGAATTGGACATGCCCCAGAGATTATGAGATCAAAAGTGAGCAGAGGTGGGCGACAAAGAGATGGAGTGGCTCCCAAGCCTTCTGGGTCACAGAGCTACAGCCCAGCATTGGAACTGTGCTGCAGAAAACAGATCCTGCATATTAATCACCTTTATATGCCCTCCAGTGAATCATAAGTTGGGGTACATGAATTACTAGCATTGTGTTTTCTGAAACCCAGCCTCAGCACATTTGGGCACTGGTTTATTCAGCTATTCAATAAATAATTCCATTTATATACTTTCTCTGTAAATTAACTCTATCTTTTCATAGGAGAATTTATAGGATAATTTTGCCCTGAGTGATATAGTCTTCTTCTCCTATGAATCAACATTAACAGCATATGTAAAGAAATGGAAGTCAGTAACAAAAGTGGGGAGACAAGATCAGTATTTCAGAAGATGAAGGAAATTAAGGGAACGTTTCATGCTCAGATTGGCTTTGTTAAAGGAAAGATAGGTTGACAATAAATGATGCTAGTGGAATCAAACAGAGATCGAAAGAATATACACAGGACTGTAACAGAAAGATAGCAATATGCAAAAAGTAATTGAGGAAATTGCTTTTGAATTAGTGCCACTCATCATGAAAAGTGAGGTTAGGTCAGCTTTACACTGCCTTGCCTAAAATAAGACACCCTGCTGTGATAGGCTTCTTATTGAGGTATTTCAGGCAACTGGAGAGGAATCTTTCAAAGTCCTTACCAAATTCTGTCAATAATAATGTTGGTATTTGTTAAGCACTTACTATGTGCAGAGCACTGTTCTAAGCGCTGGGGTAGATACAGGGTAATCAGGTTGTCCCACGGGAGGCTCACAGTCTTAATCCCCATTTTACAGATGAGGTAACTGAGGCACAGAGAAGTTAAGTGACTTGCCCACAGTCACACAGCTGACAAGTGGCAGGCCCGGGATTCGAACCCATGACCTCTGACTCCCAAGCCCGTGCTCTTAATAGGTATGGCTAGCCACTCAAAAGCCATCTGACGGGATGGTTATGCCCTTCTAGACTGTAAGCCCAGTCTGGGAAGGGATCGTCTCTCTTTATTACTGAGTTGTACTTTCCAAGTATTTAGTACAGTGCTCTGCATACAGTAAGCACTCAGTAAATATGACTGAATGAAGGAACATATAAATGAGAATGTCAAAAGGAAGTCAGCATCTGCTTTATTGATTTTAGTAAGGTCTTTGATTGCGTGGATCATGAGAAACTCTGGAGCACATTAAGGAAAATGGGCATACCGGACCATTTAATTGCATTAGTACAGAACCTGTGTGCTGAACAGGAGGCTACAATAAGAACAGAATATGGAGAAACATACTGGTTTCCCGTTAGTGAGGGTGTGAGACAAGGATGTATCTTATCACTTTATCTTTTCATCCTTTATACCAAATTCATAATGAGAGAAGCCGGATTCATGAAGGGGAACGGGGAATAGAGATTGGAGGCAGAAATATAAACAACCTTCATTATGCTGATGATATTACCCTACTAGTGAAGCAGATTTGAAGGGTTTATTACTAAAACTTATTACTAAAACTTAAGGAACAAAGCAAAAAGATGGGCCTACTTTTGAATGTCAAGAAAACAAAGATCATGACAAATGGAAGTTTCTAACACATTTGTAGGGTATGGAAAGAAGATTGAAAGAGCTGACAATTTTTTTCTCCTGGTATCGTTAATCAACGATAAAGGAACCAGTAGCCAAGAAATACGCCGAAGATTCATGTTAGGAAGACTTGCTAGGAAAAGCCTGGAAAAAGTCATGAAATGTGCTGATGTAATAAATGCCACAAAAATACAAGTTGTCAATTCTATGGTGTTTGCAGTGACAGTGTGTGGATCTGAATACTGGACAGTGAAAAAGCAGGATAGAAAGAGCATCGCTTATATTGAAATGTGGTTTTGGAGAAAGCTTTTGCAAATACCATGGCCTCATATAACTTGGAGAAAGCTGGTGGCCAGGGGAGTCATTTGTTGCAAGTTGGCATATTTCTTGGAGTCTGAATCACGAGGAGCCTGAAATTCAAGCTTCTCTAGGCACAGCCCCTACTGACTTGGTTTTCATTTGGGGCATTTGTCCTTGTCCCTTATGCTATTTTAATATTTCATTGCTCCTGAGGTATTTCATTAATATTTCATTGCTCCTGAGGTATTTCATTATTAATATTTCATTGCTCCAGTTTTCTCCCTGACTAATTCCTAACTAACTTATTCTATCCCCCTCTATCACTGTATCAGCTGGCCTGTGGACCTCCCTGTCTCTCCCTACTCGAGTCCATACTTCGCCCTGCTGCCCGGCTTTTCCTACAAAACTCTTTAGTCTATTTTTCCCCACTCCTCAAGTAACTCAAGTGGTTGCCCATCCACCTCTGCATTAAACACAAACCTTGGGATTTAAAGAAAACAACCACCTTGCTCCTTCCTACCTTCACCTCACTACTCTTCTACTCCAATCCAGCCCACTCACTTAGCTTCTTTAATGCCTACCTACTCACTGTACCTCCATCTCATTTTTCTCTCTGCTGACCTATAGCCCACATCTCACCTGTGGCCTGGAGCACCCTCCCTCTTCATAACTGACCGACAATTCCTCTCCCCACCTTTAAAGCCTTACTGAAGGCACATCTCCTTCAATGGGCCTTCCCTCACTAAGCCTTCATTTCCTCTTCTCCCACTCCCTTCTGCTATGCCCTCATTTGGTCTCCCCCTCTAGATTGCAAGAGAGTTGTGAGTGGGGAATATGTCAATTATATTATCTTGTACTCTCCCATATGCTTAGTTCAGTGCTCTGCACACAGTAAGTGCTCAATCCATTCAGTTGATTAACTGATTGTTTGATTAACTAATATTCATAGATCGTGAGCTCATCGAGGGTTGGGTTCTGTCTCTAATTCCCAACTGTGTACTGTTTCCCAGCATTTAGTACGGTGGTGTGCACACAGTAACCATTAAATAAATACTATGACCACGACTATTACCATTAATGACTTGACATCACAGTTAACTACCACTTAATTTGTGAGATCCAGTGGCCGGTGACTATCATCCCTCTAGTAATGACCTGAACCCAGTGAAGATGAAATGACAGTGGTCACCTGAGAATTGCGACGGCTAAGATCGGGCTGAAGTGGGATGTGGGATGGAGGGGACAGATGTTACTAAAGAGGGTGTGGTTGAAAGCAAACTTCTTATCCCCTGATTTTTCGAATCCTAGGGTGCACACAAAAGACAGTGAAATCAATATTCTAGATTGCTTGCTTGATTGCTTAGAGCCTTTAGAGATCGCTTCCATCCCACACCTCCAGTTTGGAACCTCCAGTCTTTGGAAGAAAAAAAAAGCACAACAGTAACTTAGTAGGTTAGCAACTCAGCCCTCCCGGTTACGTCTGCCTTCTTCATGCCATCTGAGACCTGAGATCCAATCCCCTATTCAACCCTCATCATCTCCCAGCCCAGTCATTTCAAAAGGGTCCCAAGCCCAGCAAACACATCCTGCTCCGTTATAAATCAGGTGTGTGCTGGTCCCTGGTGCTGAAAGAAAAGAGAAGTGAGAAACAAGTACTTCTGTCCTACTCACCTGTTCCCCACTCTCCTGTTGGCTGGGCAGGCAGCTTGCTGAACGCTGGCAGGATAAGGCTGAAGCAGCATTTATCAGCTGTTTTTCTCAATTCTCTCCTCCCTCAGGGAATGAATTCTGTGCCTATTTGAATGAGTGACTCGCTGAGGAGTAATCACATCTGTCATTATGCCCTCAGACTGGGACTGAGCAACGCAGAGGTCTTTGCACTAATTAGTTGCCATTAATTGCCTTAATTCACATGGTAGAGTCATTGAGAGTCATCAGAAGATGAAGGAACAGGAAGCAATATGGAAATCCAAATACAATTGAGTAGGGATGGTCTCTGTCTCTTGCAGAATTGTACTTCCCCAGTGCTTAGTAATAATGATACTAGTAATGTTGCTATTAAAGCACTTACTATGTGCCAAGCACTGTTCTAAGCTCTGGGGGAGATACAAGGTCATCAGGTTGTCCCACGTGGGGCTCACAGTCTTAATCCCCATTTTAGAGATGAGGTGATTGAGGCCCAGAGAAGTTAAGTGACTTCCCCAAAGTCACACAGCTGATGGGTGGCGGAGCCGGGATGAGAACCCACAACCTCTGATTCCCAAGCCCGATCTCTTTCCACTAAACCACGCTGTTTCTTCTATGGTGCTTAGCACACAGTAAGTGCTCAATAAATACGATTGAATGAATGAATGAATGAATGAATGAGCTTAGCTCTCTCCCTGAAATTACCTGCTGCTAATTGACCATCAGAGTTGCCCTTGGAGAAACATGGCAACATCTGCATCATATCCCGCAGCCCCATGTACATCCCAGCTCCCACCCACAGTCCAGCTCTGCCAGGAGCCAAGCCCGGGTCTGTAGTGTGTATCTGACACTCTCACCCCCAGGGTTGCTCATGGCCACAGGTGTACCAGTCCTGAGGTCAGCACCCTCAGGCCACAGACCACAGCATATTATAAATTCCATAGTAGGAGTGAGATCAGAGCCTGTAATATGCATGTGGGAGTCTTCTGCATAGAGGTGATAGGGGAGGTCATGTGAACAGATGACCTCCAAGATCAAGGGTAAAGTGGTAGAGTAGGAAACCCAGAAGACTGGTTTTGTGGGATATCCATGATTACGGAATGAGAGGTGAAAAGAGAGTCAGTGACTAACACTGAGAATCAGCTGGGGGAGAGAGATAAGAGGAGAACCAGGAGAGAACTAGTCTAGGGGAATCAAGGATGCTTGGTGTTAACAGGAGGGAGGAGTGACCAACAAATCAATCAATCAAGCATTGATATTTATTGTGCAATTACTGTGTGAGAAGTCCTGTAATAAGCACTTAGGAGAGAGTAATAAAGCAGAGTTGGTAGACATTATCCCTGTCTACAAGGAGTAAACACTCTGGAGGGTGAGATGGATACCAAAATACATTTTGAATGTGTATGACCAATCTCTTGTGGCGCTGAGGGTGGGGTGAATATCCAGTGCTTAAAAGGTATAGATCCAGGTGCAAGGGTGACATAGAAGGGAGAGTGTGAGAAGACCAAATGAGGGTGTAGTCAGGGAAGTCTTCTGTGATTTTTTAAAAGGCTTTGAATGTGGGGAGAAGGGTGACCCCTCATATATGAAAGATGAGAAAGTTCCAGGGCACAGAGAAGAAGTTCGCAAGGGGTTGATGAAATGATTGAAGAATAGTGAGTCGATTGATATTAGGGCAGCAAAATGTGTAGACTGCACTGAAATAAGAAATCAGTGAGGTAAGGTAGGAGGGGGAAAGCTGATTGAGAGCTTTAAATCCAATGGCAAGATGTTTCTGTTGGGTGCAGAGGTAAAATGGAGAGTCCCTGAAGGTTCTTGAGGAGTATTCATTCATTCATTCATTCATTCAGTAATTCATTCATTCAATAGTATTTATTGAGCGCTTACTATGTGCAGAGCACTGTACTAAGCGCTTGGAATGAACAAGTTGGCAACAGAGTAGGAAGATTTGGACTGAATTTTTTTTAGAAAATTGAACTGGGCAGTAGAGTGTAGTATGGACGAGAGTGGGGAAAGACATGAGTCAAGGAAGTCAGCAAAGAGGCTGATGCAGTGGTCAAGCTCGGATAATAATAATAATACAAGACAAGACAAGTGGTTGGATGTCAAGTAGCACTTTGTATGGAAGAGAACAGGCAGATTTAGCCTCAGTGCTGAGTCCTGTAGCTCCATGTACATCCCAGCTTCCACCCACAGCCCAGTTCTGCCAGGAGCCAAGCCTGGGTCTCTAGTGCAAATCCGGCCCTTTCACCTCTGGGTCACACGAGGCTACAGATATGCCTGGGTCCCAACCCCTATCAGCCTCTTCCTTGTCTGTGTGTCTCATCCCCATCACTCTTCTCAGCGAGAGGGAGGGAAATCTGGGAGGAGGAGATTGGTGTGGCAGGAGACTCTCTTCTTACCCATACGAGACCTTATGAGAAGCTGCATGACATAATGGTTAAAGAACAGGCCTGGGAGTCAGAGGATCATGCATTCTTATCCCGAGTCCACCACCTGTCTACCGTGAGACCTTGGATAAAGCACTTACCTCCTCTGTAAAATGGACGTTAAGACTGTGAGCCCCTTGTGGGACAGGGACTGTGTTCAGTCCAATTTACTTGTACGTACCCCAACGCTTAGAACATTGCCTGGTACATAGTAAGCGCTTAACAAATATCACAATTCTTCTTCTTCTTATTGTTAATTTCATTATTATTATTAACAATAATAATGATCAATAGATCAATCGCTGGTATTTACTGAGTGCTTTGTCTGTGCAGAGCACCACTCATTGGATTGAGTTTCCAATCCTGTTGCCTCCTCAGACAAAAACCTGAAATTTACAATAGATATTTAATCACTATGACTGATGGATGGTGGCAGGAACAAATAATCTTCTAGGACTAGTTAAGTGATGTTACCTAAAGTGTGGTTGAAAAACAAAGAATCAGGGTGTCCTAGCTGATGTATATGTAAGATAGCCTTGGCCCTGGTGAGAGTTTTGGAGGGTTGTAACCTCCAAACCCTAGGGGAATGACAGTGAACTCGACTTTTTGGAAGCTCAGTGGCCTTACTCAACATTTTTTCTGCTCTCTCTTTGAGTATGAGTGCTCCTCTTCATTTTATGACCTGAGGCAATATAGGGGACTACCTGGGATATTTAGGTTGGCCCATTCCAGCCTGCTGGAAGCCATCAACAAACCTCCAAAAGCAGTCAAGGTCGTCCCTGGCTGAAACCATCAGAACCATGGAAAGCCGCATGAATAGTGGTTAGAGCACAGGCCTGGGAGTCAGAAGGACCTAAATTCTAATCCCAGCTCTGACACGTGTCTCATATGTGACCTTGGGCAAGTTCCTTCACTTCTCTGTGCCTCAGTTACCTCATCTGTACAATGGGGGTTAAGACTGTGAGCTCCATTTGTGACATGGACTACATCCATACCGATTTGGTTGTTTCTACCCTAGAACTCAGAACTGTGCCTGCCATAGATTGATCAATCTCAACTGTCAACCCCTCTCCTACTCTTCCTTCTTCCACTGTTTCGTGTCTCCCATTCTTCAAGTCCAGAGACAGCACTCCAGATTACAGGTCTCACTAAGACTACAAGTGGAAAAACCAAGGAAATTGAACTGAGCGTTTTCTTCTCTCCCTGCCTATTTGCTGATAACCTTTAGTATATTTTCGAGTGAACTTCAGATCATTAAATACAACAATTTTCTGATCTCTGCCCTTGCTCACACTTTACTTCCTACCCAAATTCCCAAGTCCTTCAATTTGGCCAGAGCACAGTTCCCCCCTTCTTCAGAGGGGAAGCAGCATGGCCTAGTGACTAGAGCCTAGGCCTGGGAGTCAGAAGGTCGTGACTGCTAATCCTGCCTCCTCCACTCATCTGCTGTGTGACCTTCAGCAACTCTCTTCACTTCTCTGGGCCTCAGTTCTCTCAGCTTTAAAATGGGGATCGAGACTGTAAGTCCCACATGGGACAGGGACTGTGTCCAATCCAATTTGCTTCTCCCCAAATCTGAGTACAGTACCTGGCATTCATGCATTCATTCATTTAATCGTATTTATTGTTTGCTTACTGTGTGCAGTGCACTGTATTAAGCGCTTGGGAAGTACAGTTCAGCAACAGATAGAGAAAATCCCTGTCTGCAACAGGCTCACAGTCTAGAAGCGGGAAGACTGACATCAAAACAAGTAAACAGGCATTAGTAGCATCTTTACAAATAAATAGAATTATAGATATAAACACATCTTTAATAAAAATAAATAGAATTATAATTATAAATATATACTTACATACACAAGTCCTGTGGGGCAGAGATGGTGGGAGAGAAAAGGGAGCGAGTCAGGGCTATGCGAAGGGGAGGGGGAGCTAGGAAAAGGGGGGATTAGTCTGGGAAGGCCTCCTGGAGGAGGTGAGCTTTCAGTAGGGCTTTAAAGGGAGGAAGTGGTCTAGTTTGGTGAATTTGAGGAGGGAGGGCATTTCAGGTCAGAGGTTGGACGCGGGTCAGGGGTCGACGGTGGGACAGATGAGAATGAGGCCCCTTGGGGAGGTTAGCAACAGAGGAGCGGAGTGTACAGGGTGGGCTGTAGAAGGAGAGAAGGGAGGTGAGGTAGGAGGGGGCAAGATGAAGGAGAATTTTGAAGCCAAGAGTGAGGAGTTTTTTATTCATGTGAAGGTTGATAGGCAACCACTGGAGGTTTTTGAGGAGGGGAGTGACCTGCCCAGATCAATTCTGTAGAAAGATAATCCGGGCAGTGCAGTGAAGTATAGACTAAAGCGGGGAGAGACAGGAGGATGGGAGATCAGAGAGGAGGCTGATGCAATAATCCTATTATGAGAGCTTGTACCAGCAAGGTAGCAGTTTGGATGGAGAGCAAAGGGCGGATCTTGGTGATGTTGTGAAGGTGAGACCGGTAGGTTTTGGTGACGGATTGGCTGTGTGGGGTGAATGAGAGAGCAGAGTCAAGGATGACACCAAGGTTGCGGGCTTGTGAGACGGGAAGGATGGTAGTGCCATTCACAGTGACGGGAAAGTCTCAGGCTTCATTAAACGGATTCAGTCAGCAGGTCCTGACTACTCTTACTCTGAGCCTTCTTAGGTCAGAGTGGGAGAGCAGGAAGATTCCTTGGGACTCTAAGAAGAATCCACGATGGAAACAGTTGATTCTCTTTTCCAAAATGTTCTCATCCTCCTGTCACTGTGAATCACCAGGAAGGGACTGATGACAGGAAAGCCAAATACCATGGCGTTGTTGATATTCACCAGTAGAGGAGACTTTTCTTTCCTGTTGAGTAAAATGCCGAACATGATGGAATGCCGCCCAAAAAGGAGGATGTAAAGTGTGACCAGGGTGACGATTCTCTTCGCTGCTCGACCTCGGGTGTAGCCCCGGGGGAGCTGCCGGGACCATGGAGATGGCAGACCCACCGGTGGTGCCTGTGCAGGATGAATACCATGTAGCCGCTGGCTGTGCTCATGAGTCCCACAAACAAGAGATCACGGCCAGAGAACATAATGACATTTATCAGGGTGGCTTCCGCACTGAGAATATTTACTGAACAATATTTCAGATCATATGTAATGTGAATGGAGGTACTGTTCTGGGGGCCTGAAGCATACACCAGTGCATTGATGTCGATCAGCAGATTGAGGACCCAGAAAAAGACAAAGGAAGGAATGATACATTTGGGTAATTTGGCTTTGACCTCCGCCCACCTGGAGGTGCTGGGACTGATGGTGATGGCCTGGAAGATGCTCAGGAGGCAGGTGGTACAGATGACGAGGTCCTGGGCCACTCGGTAAATAAATAAGACAATCTTGCACCCAACGGTGTCCAGGAAATTTCTCCATCCCCAAGCAGAAATGGTCTCTGGGATTCCATAGATGAGGAGGAGGATGGTATTGGCCAAAGCTAGGTGGGTGAGAATCAAGTCTGAGGAGCTGAGCTTGTGGCTGGAGAAGACCATGTGGGTATAAAACAGGAGGAGGAAAACATTCACTGATGCTCCAGTGCTGATCTGTAGCAGCTTCACAGTCCCCAAGAAGATGTCACTGATGTGCATTCATATGGGGTCTTGGTCAGAAGTAAAGGTGGCCTCCTAAAAGACATGAGAAGCAGCGTGGCTCAGTGGAAAGAGCAGGGGCTTTGGAGTCAGAGGTCATGAGTTCGAATCCCAGCTCTGCCACTTGTCAGCTGTGTCACTGTGGGCAAGTCACTTAACTTCTCTGTGCCTCAGTTCCCTCATCTGTAAAATGGGGATGAAGACTGTGAGCCCCACGTGGGACAACCTGATTTCCCTGTGTCTACCCCAGCGCTTAGAACAGTGCGCTGCACATAGTAAGCGCTTAACAAATACCAACATTATTATTATTATTATGAGGGAGTGGGAACGAGAGGGAGACAGTTTCTGATCATTTAAAAATAGATAAAGTGTATGAGAGGGAGGGAGGGAAGGTGGAATAATAGAAATGAAGAGGGGGTGAAATTGGAGTAGGAAAGAAAGAGAAATAGGGTGAAAGGACGGGGAATGAGAGAGGGAATGAGAAAAGTAACTAGTGTAATACAGTGAGAAAGAAAGAGGGAGGAGAGAAAGAAGAGAGAGAGAAAAGAGAAAGAAAATGGCGCCCATAGAGGAGGACGTAGAAAGGCAGAGAAAGAGAAAGAGAAAGAGAGGAAGAGATGGGAAATTGAGGCGAGAAAATGTGAGGCAGAGAGAAAGAAGGAGGAGAGTGAGAGAAGGAAAGGAACAGTGAAATGAAACAGATGAAGGGAAAATAGTTCAGAAGTAAAATGAAAGAAGAAAGAGGATTTAAAAAAGAGAGGGATGGAGAATGAGAGATGTAAATCAATCATTCAATCTATCAAAAGTATTTACTGAGGGTTTATTTTCTGTTGAACGCTCTGTTAAGCCCTTGGAAATGCACACTACTACTGAGCTGGTAGCTGCGTTACTTGCCCAGAAAGAGCTTTCAGTCTTGTGGCGGGGAAAGACATTGAAATAAATTACAGTTCTGGTTATGGCAGGGAATAAGTAATTGTACATACTCGCAGTACGAATTAGATGAATATCAAGTGCTTGGGGAAGCAGCATGGCATAATGGAGAAAGCATGGGTTTGATAGACAGAAGGTTATGGGTTCTAATCCCAGCTCTGATCTGTGTCTGCTGGGTGGTTATGGGCAAGTCACTTAACTCCTCTGTGCCTCAGTTACCTCATCTGTAAAGATGTAAAGATATAAAGATGAGAAGCAGAGAAGCAGCGTGGCTCAGTGGAAAGAGCACGGGCTTTGGAGTGAGAGGTTATGAGTTCGAATCCCAGCTCTGCCACTTGTCTGCTGTGTGACCTTGGGCAAGTCACTTCACTTCTCTGTGCCTCGGTTACCTGATCTGTAAAATGGGGATGAAGACTGTGAGCCCTACGTGGGACAACCTGATTCCCCTGTGTCTACCCCAGCGCTTAGAACAGTGCTCTGCACATAGTAAGCGCTTAACAAATACCAACATTATCTGTAAAATGGGGATTAAGACCGTGAGTTCCATGTGGGACAGGGTCTGTGCCCAACCCAATATGCTTGTATCTATCCCAGTGCTTAGTTCAGTGGCTGGCACATAGTAAGTGTTTAACAAATACCACAATAATTATTATCATTACTATTATTAGGGGGTCCAGGTGTAAGTGCAGAGGGGACACGGAAGAAAGAGTGATTACAGGAAACAAGGTTTTACTTGGGAAAGGTCTCTCAAGGGAGATGAGACTCTCAGATATCTTTGAGGATAGGAAAAGTAGTGGTCTGTTGGATGAAAAGGAGGAGGACATTCTAGGCAAGAGAGGAGATAGCAGCAAAAAGTCAGAGCTGCAAAAGATGAGACCGAGTTTAGAGAATAAGTTAATGTTAGAGGAGTGAAGCTGGTTTAGGTTATGACTACATAAGACTGTGAGCCCCATATGGGACACAAATTACATCCAGTCTGATTAATTTGTACCCACTCCAGAGTTTAGACGAGTTCTTAAAACACAGTAAAGTGCTTATTAAGTACCATAATAACAGCAATAGTAGTTACAATAGTAATAGAAGATTAACAGGGTAAGGTAGGAGGAGGTGAGCTGATTGAAAATCCTGGAGCCAATGGTAATGAATTTCTGTTTCATGCAGAGGTGGATTGGCAACCACTTAAGGCTTTTGAGGAATGGAAAGACACAAGCTCTGAGCAGCAGAGTAATATAGGGACTAGAGAGGGGAGAGACGGGAGGCGGGGCAGTCAGCGAGGAAGCTGATGCAGAAGTCATGGAAGGATATAATAAGTGCTTGGATCAATGTGGCAGCAGTTTGGGTGGAAGGAAACGGGTAGATTCTCGAGATGCTATAAAAGTAGAAGTGACAGGATTTGATAGCATCTTGCATATGTACGTTGAATGAGAGAAATGAATCTTAGATAATGCCTTAGACTGTTGGGCTATGGTGGTGTTTTATACAGTGATGTCAAAGTCTGCAGGAGGACAGGCTTTGGGTAGGAAGACTTGTGGGAAAGAAAGCAGGGGAGAGAGGAGGTATTTAGAGAGAAAAAGAGAGACTGAGCAAGGAGAGAAGGAGAGAGCCAGAGAGAGAATGAAAGAGGAAGGAGAGTAAGAGAGAGGGAAATAACAGTGAAGAAGTGAGAGAAAGGAAGAGAATTAGAAAGAGAAAGACAGGAAAGGGAAAGAGAGGCAGAGCGAGAGGGGAAAAAGAAACTTTTATTGGGACAAATCTACAGAGCTAAGTAGATCAAAATACAGAGTAAAAAATTACAGTCTTACTGTTTCTTCGGTATTCTGCCTGCAAGTCAGGAGACATGGGTTCTAATCTTGATTCTGCCACTTGCCATCTGTCTGATCTGGGGTTAGCCAATTAACTTCTCTGGGCTTCAGTTTCTTCATTTGCAAAATAAGCATTCAGCACCAGTTCTTCCTCCTTCTTAAGACTGTGAGTCTCATGTTGGACAGAGACTATGTCTGAAAAGATTATCCTATTTATACCCTAGCACTTCATACAGCGCTTGGTTTATAGTAAGCACTTAACACATACGACAGTGATTATTTGAGACATCATTGGGCAGGTACTACATCCTCCTGTGAGCCTTCTGCTGGGTTTGTAGCTCAGGTGCTGCAATGTGCAGGGTTCTGGGCCTAGGCTTACAGGGTCTTCCCTGATTCTAATGTGAGAGACCTCTCAGGTGGCTGCCTTGTGAAGACCAGACATGGCTGCCATTCCAAAGTAAAAGGAAGGAATGATTATTGTTAATTAGATTGAGGTGGCTAGATGGGCAGGATCCACTCTGTTTTATCAGCCGAGTTTCTATTAGCTGGAGAAGAGTACATCACAACCACTGTTGCAGTCAGCTGATTAGTGGAGCAACCCTCGACTGGTATTGCTCATAGTGAGTGGAAGGACACAGAAGCAGGAGAAGTGGCGTATTACTGAAAGTTACCCCTGTTAGTGCTATAACTCATCTTGTCCCAACAGGATTACTGCATCAGCCTCCTTTCTGACCTCCCAGCCCCTTCCTTCTCCCCACTTCAGTCCATACCTCACTCTGTTGCCTGGAAGCGGCGTGGCTTAGTGGAAAGAACACGGGTTTGGGAGACAGGTGTTGTGGGTTCTAATCCCGGCTCTGCCATTTAGCTGTGTAACTTTGGGCAAATCACTTAACTTCTCTGTGCCTCAGTTACCTCATCTGTAAAATGGGGATTAAGACTGTGAGCCCCAGTGGGACAATCTGATTACCTGCTATCTCCCCCAGGGCTTAGAACCATGCTTGGCACATAGTAAGCACTTAACAAATACCATTATTATTATTATCTTTCTACAAAAACGTACTGGGCATGTCACCTCCATCCTCTAAAATCTTCAGTGATTTCCCATCAACCTCCATAATTAAAAAAATCCCCTCACTACTGGCTTCAGAGCTCTTCATCACTTTGCCCCTTCTTTCCTCACCTTCCTTCTCTCCTTCTACATCCCAGTCTGCACACTCTGCTCCTCTGCCACTAACTTTCTCACTGTGCCTCGATCTCACCTGTCCCATCGTCGACCCTATGCCCCCGTCCTACCTTTGGCTTGGAACGCCCTCCCCCGTCAAATCCACCAATCACCCTTCACTCCTTCAAAGCCCTATTGAAGGCTCACCTCCTCCAAGAGGCCTTCCCAGACTAAGCCCCCCTTTTCCTCAGCTCCCTCTCCCTTCCGTGTCACCTTGACTCCCTTCCTTTGCTCTTCCTCCCGCTCCCCACCCCATAGCACATATATATGCATATATTTATAATTTTATTAATTTATATTGATGCCTGTTTACTTGTTTTGTTGTCTGTTTCCCCCTTCTAGACTGTAAGCCTGGTGTGGGAAGGAATAATCTCTCTTCATTACTAAACTGTACTTTCCAAGCACTTAGTGCAGTGCTCCACACACAGTAAGCGCTTAATAAATAAAACTGAATGAATGAACGAAAGCAAATGCAAGGAACCCAGAAAATGGAGAGTGTTAGGTCCTCACAAGCGCTGTCAACAGAGTAAGGGTGTAACCTGCGACTGTATTGCTGATATTCAGTGTAAACGTTCCCAGAAGGGTAGTATTCACCCACAGCTGCCCTGATTAGCCAGGAATATGCCTCAGTGCACCACCCAAATGGAGAGTCTAGATAGGCCAGATACCTCTAAAAATGAGCATCCAGGAGGCAGCTTTTTGTATCAGGACCAGAGTGTGGTATGGTGAGTACTGGTAATACCATGAGAAACTCACTGAGAAAGGGAGTATCCCCTGCTGTTGTCCTATAAGAGAGCTAGGGAGTCCCTCTTTGGGCTAGGAACACACATAACTGACCTATAGGTGTGTCCACTAATAATAATAATAATAACAGTACTTGTTTAGTGTGTACTATGTCCCAAGAACTGTTCTAAGCACTGGGGTATATATAAATAAATTAGTTTGGACACAGTGTCTGTCCCACATAGTGCTCACAGCCTTAATCTCGATTTTACAGGTGAGGTAAATGAAACCCAGAGAAATTAAATCACTTGCCCAAGGTCCCAAAGTGACAAATGGCAGAGCTGGGATTAGTACCCATGTCCTTCTGACCGGCCTGAGACATGTCCACGGTCGCCAGATCACAGCGAACCAAACTGACTCCATTTTGGAAGAGGCTTACTGTCTCCTCTGTTATCCAAGAATTGTTACATTCTTTTAGTTGTTTCCGTATGGGTAGTGAAGGAATTGTAGTTAGAGGCCAAATTTTGCAGAAATGATCCAAAGTTTCACATAGCAGGAACTGAACATCTCACCGAAATTCCCCGAAACCTTCACTGCCTTGCCATTCCATGAAAAATGCTGATATGTTGATTAGGGTCCCTAAGGAAGAAGCTCGGTGTTATACGTTACAGACAGGCAATCTGTTTCAAGAAATGAGGGTGATATGCTTTACTCACCCAGTTGCTCAGAGAAATGCAAACACCCAGCTTCCACCTCCACATCTCCCGCAATAAAAGCTATGTGTACCTGGGCTAACTGCTGCTCCTTGTAAGCTGGAGGGGAGGCTAGGGCAGCCCGGAGTGTTCTTGGCTCATCCGGGGATGCCCGGTCTAAGGGTAAGGGACCAGCCGAGTATTAGAGAGGAAAAGTCCATGTGGGTGAGAGGTTGGTGTATGCATAGAACGACTCCACAGTGGGGTGAGATACTGGGACTCTAGGGTTTGTAATATGTAATAATTTTTTTTGTAGGATCCTAAGGCATGTAATACCTTGTGTTGGATGTTTGGGTATGTTTTATGCACTGCATAGCTTTTTTGTATGTTTATATATATTCTAAAGCCATAGTTTTCATAGCAAAACTCAATGAGTCCATTTGTTTCATTCTTCCCTATCTGGATCTAAGTGTCCATGGATTTACCACCTCAGGGCCATGTCACTCCCAGGCCCGTGCTCTAGCCACTAAGCCATGCTGCTTCCTTAAGGATTTGGTGCTCTGTGTTTACCTGCATTACCCTCAGGAATGGGTTATATCAGGTTTATCTTTCTCTCTCTCTCTCTCCATCTTTGTTTTCTCTTTCTTTAACTCGTTTATCTTCCAGATAAACGAGATGACAGTGAGCGGCTTCAAAGAGCCAGTGGGTGGAATATTAGTGATCATGTCCTTTTCATAGGTTCCTACTTCTCTAGTACTGTGAATGCAGGCAGCGGAATGAAGACACATATTCTAAATAGTTGGCATGGCTGGTCTGTTTAATTACCGAGGGTGAGTGTCAGATCTCCAAACCCAGGTCTTGATGACTTGTGACAGGAGGGCTCAACTTGAAGGGGAAGTCTAATTGGAGTTTGGACTGAGCTTGGAGGAGATTGGGGATCCAAAACAGTTTAGCCAGTTCATCCCTACTCATCACTGCCCCACTGGAGTCAGGATAGTGGGATAGTGATTCAGGTGCAGCAGGGAGGATCATGCAGCATAAACCTTCAGGAGAAGCATCATGGCTTAGTGGTTAGAGCAAGGGCCTGGGAATCAGAAGAACCTGGATTCTATTCCCAGTTCTTTCACTTGTCTGCTGTGTAAACTTGGACAAGTCACTTCACTTCTCTGGGCTTCAGTCACCTCATCTGTAAAATGGGGATTAAGAGTGTGAACCCCATGTGGGACAGGGACTGTGTCCAACTTGATTAACTTGTATCCACCCCAGGACTTAGAACAGTGCCTGGCACATAACAAGCACTTAACAAGTATTATTATTATCATCATCACCATCATCATCATTATTAACTTTCCCCTCTGTTCACTGCTCCCATCTCCTCTCCACTTCTCCTGGGCCAGAGGCTCATCCCCTGTTTCACTCCCATCGTCTCATTGTCAGACGATTCCACCATCACTCACTGAGCCCAGCATACAAAACTCTTCTCCCATTGAATCTTCCCCATCCAGAACTGACCTTAAAACCACACTGACAGATTGAAAGCTTTATCCTACTCACCTGTCTCTGTCACTCCTGCTGTCTGGGAGGGAAGCTCTAGAAGAACATGACTGAGGCAGAATATTTAATAATAATTATGGTATTTGTTAAGCGCTTATTATCCTGCAGCTCCAGGGACATCCCAGCTCCCTCGCCGTGCCTGGCTCGGCCAGGAGTTAAGCCTGGGTCTCTAGTGTGTGTCTGACACTCTCACACCCAGTGTTATACATGGACGCAGATTCTCCAGTCCTGGGTTCAGCTCCCTCAGCACCATAGATGACAGAGCCCATAGCAGGAGTGAGGTCGGAGCTTGTGATATGCACGCAGGAGTCTTCTCCAAAGGGGTGATAGCAGCAAGTGAGAAGCAGAATGATCTAGTGGAGAGGGCATAGGCCTGAGAGTCAGAAAGACTGGATTCGAATCCCAGCTCCATCACTTGTCTGCTGGGTGACACTGGGCAAGTCACTTCACTTCTCTGGGCCTCATCTGTAAAACAGGGATTAAAGCTGGGAGCTCCAAGTGGGACAGGGACTGTGTCCAACCTCATTAGCTTGCATTTATCCTGATGCTTAGTATAGTGCCTGGCACAAAGTAAGCACTTAACAAATACCACAAAAGTTGTTTTTTTAAAAAATCAGAAGAATAGATGAATTATAAAATCATGTGCTGAGTAGAAGCATGGGAAAACCATGCTTTGTGGGTCACACTGTTTCTGGGGTGAGAGTTGAAAGGTGATTCATTGCCTGATACTGAGGAGTGGGGAGAGAGACAGAACAATCAAGAGAGAACTAAACTAGGGAAAACAAGGTGGTTTAGTGTTTCCAGGAGAGATAAGTGACCAATCAAGGAATGAATTAATCAATCAATGGTATCTACTGAGCGGATATTGTGTGATGATCTCTGTATTAAGCACTTTGGAGGATATGATAGAACAGAGTTGGTAGTCATGATTCCTGCCCACAAGGGACTTATAGTTTAGAGGGTGAGACATATACTGAAATATATTACCAAAGGGGGAAATGGAAAAGTGGAAGAATATGCATATACACGCTGAGAAGGGTGAGTATCCTGTTGACTTTGTTGAGGGTCAAAGGAAGATTCAGAAAGAGTTGAGCCAGTTGACTTGGGCCACCAGGGTACTATAAATCTCTCTTTTCCCACAAAGGGGGAGGAAGCCAGATAGGAGGGGGTCAAAAAGAAAGAATTAGAGGAGAGAAAGTGGAGGTAGTGGGTGTGAGAACTCACTCAAGGAGTTTTGAGAGGTGGGATGACAACTGGATAAAGCCATGGGCTAAGTGCTGATTTTTTTTCAGGAAAGGGGGTACATGATCGTGTTTGAAAGGAGTAAGGAAGGAGCCATTAGAAGATGAAACGTTCAAGATGATGATGAAGGAGGGGAAAATTGGCAAGTGATTTGATAGAGTGCTGAGGAATGGGGTTGGAGGTGCAAATAGAGGAGGTAGATTTTGAGAGGAGACAGGCAATCTCTTCTAGAGATTCTAATTCTTGATTGATCTCTGAAATCCCTCTCTCTGACCATAACCTTCTCACCTGCCTCATCTCTCACACTCCCTCCCCCTGCAAATCTTCGCTACTGCCCCACAGAGACCTCCGCTCTCTCGATCCCATCCGTCTTTCCAATAGCATCTCTCCTCACCTTGCTGCCCTGTCCTCTCTTCCCACTCTCGACGAGCGGGTCTCCGCTCTCAACTCCACCCTCTCTACTCATCTCGACTCTCTCGCCCCCCTTTCCCTCCGCCGCTCTCGCTCCACTAACCCACAGCCCTGGATCACCTCCTCCGTCCGCCTCCTACGCTCCTATGCTCGAGCTGCTGAGCGCTGCTGGCCAAGGTCCAAGCACCAAGCCGACCTCATACATTTCAAATTGATCCTTTCCTGCCTTAACTCTGCCCTCTCCTCCGCCAGGCAAAACTTCTTCTCCTCCCTCATCGACACCCATGCCCGTCACCCCCGCCAATTGTTCTTAGGCCTCCTGTTCCTCCCCATCCCCCATCTCTCACCCCCAATGATCTGGCCACCTACTTCATCACAAAAATCAACACAATCAGGTCTGAGCTCCCCAAAGTCACCCCTCCGCCTCTCCCCTCCCCCCCACCAACCCTCTCCCCTACTTTCCCATCCTTCCCTGCAGTATCCTCAGAGGAGATCTCCTCCCTCCTCGCAAGTGCCTCCACCTGCGCCTCGGACCCCATTCCCGCTCACCTTATAAAAACCATCGCCCCTGCCCTCCTCCCTTCCTTAACTTCTTTCTTTAATCACTCAATCTCCAATGGCTCCTTCCCCTCTGCCTTCAAACATGCCCATGTCTCCCCCATCCTAAAAAAACCCGCTCTTGACCCCACTTCCCCCTCCAGTTATCGTCCTATCTCCCTACTACCCTTCCTTTCCAAAATCCTAGAACGGGTCGTCTACAATCGATGCCTAGAATTCCTTAACTCCCATTCTCTCCTAGACCCCCTCCAATCTGGCTTCCGTCCCCTCCACTCTACCGAGACTGCTCTCCTTAAGGTCACCCATGACCTCCTTCTTGCCAAATCCAATGGCTCCTACTCCATTCTAATCCTCCTTGACCTCTCTGCTGCCTTCGACACTGTCGACCATCCCCTCCTCCTCCATACCTTATCTCACCTTGGCTTCACGGACTCTGTCCTCTCCTGGTTCTCCTCTTACCTCTCTGGCCGGTCATTCTCGGTCTCCTTCGCTGTCGCCTCCTCCCCCTCCCATCCTTTAACTGTTGGAGTTCCTGAAGGGTCAGTTCTTGGCCCTCTTCTGTTCTCCATTTACACTCACTCCCTCATTGAACTCATCCGCTCTCACGGCTTTGACTACCATCTCTACGCAGATGACACGCAGATCTACATCTCTGCCCCCGTCCTCTCCCCGTCCCTTCAGGCTCGCATCTCCTCCTGCCTCCAGGATGTCTCCACCTGGATGTCCGCCCGCCACCTAAAACTCAACATGAGCAAGACTGAGCTCCTCATCTTCCCTCCCAAGCCCAGTCCTCTCCCAGACTTCCCTATCACCGTGGATGGTACGACCATCTTTCCCGTCTCTCAGGCCCGCAATCTCGGTGTCATCTTTGACTCGTCTCTCTCGTTCACCCCACATATCCTCTCCGTTACCAAGACCTGCCGGTTTCACCTTTACAGTATCGCCAAGATCCGCCCTTTCCTCTCCACCCAAACGGCTACCTTACTGCTACAGGCTCTCGTAATATCCCGCCTAGACTACTGTGTCAACCTTCTCTCTGATCTCCCTTCCTCCTCTCTCGCCCCGCTCCAGTCTATTCTTCACCCCGCTGCCCGGCTCATCTTCCTGCAGAAACGATCTGGGCATGTCACTTCCTTTCTTAAACAGCTCCAATGGTTGCCTATCAACCTCCGCTCCAAACAAAAACTCCTCACTCTAGGTTTCAAGGCTCTCCGTCACCTTGCCCCTTCATGCCTCTCCTCCCTTCTCTCTTTCTACTGTCCACCCCGCACGCTCCGCTCCTCTGCCGCCCACCTCCTCACCGTCCCTCGGTCTCGCCTATCCCGCCGTCGACCCCTGGGCCACGTCCTCCCGCGGTCCTGGCATGCCCTCCCTCCTCACCTCCATCAATCTAATTCTCTTCGCCTCTTCAATTCCCTACTTAAAGCTCACTTCCTCCAAGAGGCTTTTCCAGACTGAACATCCCTTTTCCCTCTGCTCCCTCTGCTCACTCTCTGCTGTGCTTCTGCCCTCTGCTCCCTCCCCCTTCCCCCCTACACCTCCCCTCAGCTAAGGCCCCTTTCCCTCTGCTCCTCCCTTTCTCTTTTCCCCTCCCCTCAGCACTGTGCACATTTGTTTATATTTTTATTACCTTATCTATTTTTTGTTAATGAGATGTACATACCCTTGATTCTATTTAGTTGTCATTGTTTTTACGAGATGTTCTTCCCCTTGACGCTGTTTAGTGCCATTGTTCTTGTCTGTCCGTCTCCCCCGATTAGACTGTAAGCCCGTCAAACGGCAGGGACTGTCTCTATCTGTTGCCGACTTGTTCATCCCAAGCGCTTAGTACAGTGCTCTGCACATAGTAAGCGCTCAATAAATACTATTGAATTTAATTGAAAATAATAGAGATGGGAGAGTCGAAGAAGGGGCAAAAGGATGGAGGGACTGGAGTGGAGCAGGGAAGAGTTTAGAGAGATTGTGCCTGATATTTGCAGTTTTATCTGTTAAAGCAGTGGCTAGATTATAAGGGGCAAAAGATGGGGGGGTGAAGGAATAGAGGGTTGGGTGAGGGAGTTTCATGGGCACTGGAGTCAGTGAGGATGGAGAAATATTGTTGTCAGGTCAGTGAGAGGGCAGAGGTAGAACAGGAGTGGATAAAGTTGTGATGGATGAGGTTGGCCTCGTGTCTGGATTTCTGCCAAGCAGCAATCTGATCCTTGTTGACAGGAGCTGAGGATGTGTATTATGGTTGTGACAGAGGGCTGTGGGTTGGTGGAACATATTAACCTCCGGAGATATTGTCCCCAGAGTGTCGATGCTGTACATCCACAGAGACAGCGTTCACAAGTGACAAACAGGATACCACAAGGCTACAATGAGGAGATGCTCAGAATCCATTTCATTGCCAACATATGAGGGAGGAATATCACATCAGTCGTGATCCTATGGGTGATCTCTATCAGATACAGCATCAAATGAAGAGTCATATTGACCAATACAATATATTCACTTCGTTACACCTACCCTCAGGTCCAGTATTCTTTCTGCTGTGGGTTCTCTTTCTCCATCTGAGTCCTTCTATGATTGGTTTCTTGGGTAACCTGGAGTCCATTGCTCTCCGGAGGGGTCCCCCATCTCCTGGTCTCAATCGGTTTTAGTCAGGGTGTGTAATGGGTTCTTGCTCAATATTTCACAAACCTAGCTTTTCATCTTACTCCTGGTCTTCTGCCTTACATATTTATCTGCACTCCTGGCATTCTGCCTTACATTCTTAAGTAAACCTGGCTTTCCCGAGTTCTGTTAACGGACTGATATACATCACCTTTCCTTTGTCAAAGTATATTCTTACAGTACAAAATCAGTGGAGGAAAAATGGAGCAAGGGAGTTTAGTTCAGTGCAGAAAACAATCAATCAATCGTATTTGTTGAGCGCTTACGGTAGATCACCGTACTAAGCGCTTGGGAAAGTGCAACGTGGCTCAGTGGAAAGAGCCTGGGCTTTGGAGTCAGAGGTCATGGGTTCGACTCCCGGCTCTGCCTCTTGTCAGCTGTGTGACTGTGGGCAAGTCACTTAACTTCTCTGTGCCTCAGTTACCTCATCTGTAAAATGGGGATTAACTGTGAGCCTCACGTGGGGCAACCTGATTCCCCTGTATCTACCCCAGCGCTTAGAACAGTGCTCTGCACATAGTAAGCGCTTAACAAATCCCAACATTATTACAATATCACAATATAATAGACACATTCCCTGTCCATAATGAGTTTAAATTCTAGAGGGGGAGATGAACATGAATATAAATCAATAAAATTACAGATACGTACATAAGTGCTATGAGGCTGGGAGAAGGTGTGAATAAAGAGAACAAGTCAGGACATTGCAGAAGTCTAGTGGAAGAAAAGTGAAAGAGGGCTTAATTTGGGAAAGCCTCTTGGACAAGACGTGCCTTCAATAAGGCTTTGAAAGGGGAGAGAGTAATGGAGAGCATCAAGTTGGGCATCGAAACAAGGCAGGTTAACAGATCGTAGGTCTCTGAGAGGGAACAGGACAGATTCCCTTTCCTCTTCTTCCACTCCCTTCTGCATTGCCCTGATTTTCTCCCTTTGTCCTAACCCCCTTCCAGCCCTGCAGCTTATGTATATATCTGTAATTAATTTATTTCTACTGATGTCTAGCTCGCCCCTCTAGATGCTGAGCTCATTGTGGGCAGGGAATGTGTCTGTTTACTGTTGTATTGTACTCTCCCAAGTTCTTAGTACAGTGCTCTGCACACAGTAAGTGCTCAGTAAATATGATTGAATGAGTGAACTTTCAGGGAGTGGATGTGTGGGACAGAGAGCAGGTGAGGAGAGTGAAGTTGGACAGAGAAATTTAAGAGTTAGTGAGGGAACAATATCTAAAGGTGATTAGATGGATCTCATGGACAGGACCTAATCGGGACAACCAGATTCGGCATTGAAAGGCAGAAGTGTGCATCCAGGGAAATCTGACTGATAACATCAGAGCAGTGGCAGCCATTCCCACTTTTGCATGGCTTCTCCAGAACTTGACCTTCCAGTCTAGTGGTTAAAGGGAGGTGGGGAGGGCAGATTCCACCTTTTATGTGAAAGCTACAACTCCCTCTACAGCTGCTGTCTCTGTCAGTCCTTGAAATGACTCCTGTCCGTTCCCTGCCTCTGTATGGGTCGACCCAAATCAGGAAATCTGGTCACTTCCAGCCCAGAAGATCACAGAGAGAGGACAGGTGGCTTCTAAGGGATTCTACAAAAGATACACTTTGTGCACGGGAGAGTCCCTTTTACAGAGTATTCGCACCCTCCTGTCGCTGTAAATCACCAGGAATGGACAGACAGATGAGAAGGTGAATGCCAAAAGCTGGTGGGCTTTCACCAGCAGAGGAGACTTTTCTTTCATGTTGAGTAAAACACTCAACATGATGGACTGGCGGCCGTAAAGGAGGAAATAGAGGGTGACCAGGATGATGACCCTCTTGGCCGCTCGGACCTCGGGCAACTGTCTGGGGGAGTAGCCGGGCCCGTGGAGGTGTCGGACCTGCCGGTGGTGCCTGTGCAGAGCAATGACCATGTAGCCGCTGGCCACGCTCATGATCGCTACAAATATAAGATCACGGCCAGAAAGGAAAATAGCATTTACCAAGACAACTTCCATATAAATAATGATTATTGAACAATAATTAAGATCCTATGTAATGCGAACGGTGGTGCTGTTCTGGGGGCCGGTCGCATACATCAGTGTATTAACGTCGATCAGCAAATTGAGCAGCCAGAAAAAGACCAAGGAGTGGTCAACACACTTGGGTAATTTAGCTTTGACCCATGACCACTGGAAGGTGCTGGGTCTGATGGTGATGGCCTGGAAGACGCTCAAGAAGCAAGTGATGCAGATGACAAGATCCCGGGACACCCGGTAAATATATAAGATAATTTTACATCCTATCCCATCCAAGAAATTTCTTCCTCCCCATGCAGAAATTCTGAGATTCCATAAGTGAAAAAAATGATGGTGTTGGCCAGGGCCAAGTGAGTGTAGATCAAGTCTGAGGAGCTGATCTTGTGACTGAAGGAGATCATGTGGGTATAAAACAGGAGGAGGAAGACATTTACTAGCACCCAATGCTGGTCTGTAACAGCAGCACAGTCCCAAAGGAAATGTCACGGACGTCCATTCATAAGGGTTCTCAGTCTGAAGCAGAGGAGTCCTCCTAAAGGTAGGAGAGAGTGAAAGAGAAAGGGGAAGACAAACAATAGATCAAGTGTGTGAGAGAGAGGGAGGGAAAGAGGGAATGACAGAGATAGGGAGAGGGAGATAAAGGGAGAGGAAAAGAGAACAGGGGCCAGAGCAAGATGAATAGAGTGAGCAAGAAAAAGGGAGGAGAGAGTAGGAAGGAGGAGAGGAAAAGGTGATACGTGGACAAAGAGGCCTAAGAGTAAGAGAGAGGGACAGAAACTAAGAAATGAAACAAAGAAAGGGAAAACGAGTAGGAAGAGAATAAGAAATGAAAGAGAAAAAGAAAGAGAAGGATGGAGAATGAGAGTGGGAAATTAATCTCTCAGTCAGTGGTATTTATTGAGGACTTCTTGTGCGTAAGACACTGTACTATGCTATTGGGAGAGTACAATCCATATGAGTTGAACTCTTGCCCACAAGAAGCTTTCAGTTTAGTGGGGAAGAAAGACAGTGAAATAAATTATAGCTAGGGCAAATGACACGGTATAAATATATGTACATAAGTGCAGTCAGGATGAAGGTAATGTGAATCTCAAGTGTCTAGGGAGTCTAGGGTTAAAGGCATAGAGGATGTAGAAGACAGAGTGAATAAGGGAAATGAAGTCTTAGTAGGGGAAGGCCTCTAGGGGGAGGTGTGATTTTAGGATGGCTCTGAAGCTAGGGAGAGTGGTGGTCTGTGAGATGGGAAAGGAGAGGATGTTCCAGGCCAGAGGGAGGAAATGGGCAAGGAGTTTGCATTGCAAAAGAGGAGTTGGAAATAGAGTCAGTGTTAGAGGAGTGAAGTGTATTTGTTGGATTATGACTACTCAGACTTTGAGCCCCATGTGAAACCCTGATTATGTCCAACTAGATTCATTTATTTCTCTCCCAGTGACTAGAACAGTGCTTGACTCAGAGTAGGTACTCAAAAAGTACTTGAAACAGTGATAGTAATAAGAAGAGATCAGCAAGTAAGGTAGTTAAGAGCTGATTAAGGTAAGAAGTTTCTGTTTCTTGAAGAGGTGAATGGGTAGGTATTGAAAGTTTTTAAGGAGTGGGGAGACATGGGCTGACTTTTTTTAAGGAAATGATCTGGGCAGCCATGTGAAATATGGACTAGAGAGGGGAAAAGTAGGGACAGGGAAGTCAAGTTGGAGGTCGAAGCAGTAGTTGAAGCATGATATGATAAGTGCTTGGATCAACCTGATAGTGTGGGTGGAGGGGAAGGAACAGATTCCAGAGATGCTATGAAGATAAAAGTGACAGGATTTCGTGGCAAATTATATATGTGAGTTGATTGAGAGTCATGAGTCACAGATAATGCCAGGGTTACCGGGTTGTGAGACAAGAAGGATTGTGGTGTTGACAACAGGAATGGGAAAGTCTCAGTGAGGACAGGGTTTGGGAAGGAAGATATATGGGAAAGAGCTGGGAAAAGAAAGAAAGAAGTATAGCGAGTCAAAGAGAGAAAGGGGAAGGAGAGAATGAGAAGCAAAGAGAGAAAGAGGGAGGAGAGTAAGAGAGAGAGGAAAATCATGAAAAGGAGAGGAATAGAATCCGATTGAAAGACGGGTAAGGGAAAGAAAGGGAGGCAAAGGGAGAGCAAAAAAAGAGAGGCTTTCAAAATAATGAGTAGGTCAAAATAAAGAGCAAAACATTCGCAGTCTTACTGTTTCTTAAATATTCTACTTGGGAGTCAGAGGTCATCCTGGTTCCACCACTTGCCACCTGTGTACCCTGAGGTTAGTCGATCAACTTCCCTGTGCTTCAGTTTCCTCACCTGTAAATTGGAGATTAAATACCAGTTCTCTCTTCTACTTGGACTGTGAGTCCCATATGGGGCAGAGACTGTTTGGTTTGATTATCATGTATTTTTGTTTAGGTTTTTTAAATGGTATTTGTTAAGTGCTTTCTATGTGCCAGGCACTGTATTGAATGCTGGGGTAAATAACAGGTAAATTGGGTTGGACAGAGTTTGTGTCCCATATAAGGTTCAAAATCGTATTCCCCATTTTACAGATGAGGTAAATGAGGCCCAGACAAGTTAAGTGTCTTGCCCAAGGTCACACATCAGACAGGTGGTGGAGCTGAGGTTAGAACCCAGGTCCTCTGACTCCCTGGCTTGTGTTCTTTCTACTAGGCCAACTGTTTCCCCCATTTACTTCGTGTTAAGTACTCTTCTTAGTGTTGCAGGAGGTACAACGTAATCAGACTGAATAAAATTCCTGTCCCACATGGGGCACTCTACATAGGAGGGAGAACAGGCATTGAAACCCCATTTTACAGTTGAGACAAGTGAGGCATGGAGCAGTGAAATGACGTAGGTCCCACAGTGGACATGTGCAGAACCTGGTATTAGAACCAGATCTTTGCCCCCCCGCCCCCCAGGTCCATGATCTTTCCACTAAGCCACACTGTTTCTATCCCAGCACTACAGTGCTTGACCTATTGTATGCACTTAATAAGTATGATAATCCCTATTAGAGACATCATTTGGAAACAATGCAATCTCCCGTGAGCCACCTGACTGAATCACATTTCAGATGCTGCAATGTGCAGGCTTCTGGAGGTAAGATTAAGGAGGAGGGGTCACCCAAGTCTACTTTGAATGACTCCCAGGCCACGCTTTGGACATGGCCAGTGGAGATTTGCAGGGAATAGGATGCTATATTTTCAGTCAAAATGCCCATGTAGACTTCATTTCAGTTTAGGATTATTTCCTGTAGCAGTGAGCTCAGGGAGGAAAACTTCCCAAAGAACTACCTGAAGAGCATGGTCTAAACCCTAAACCACTTACCAGCCAATTCCAATCCCTTTGGCCTTCACTGCCTACTCCCTGCCCCCATAACTCTTCTCCTGGTGATCCATCAGCACAATTAAATAACAGAACCAGACAGGAGACACCCATGGAGAAAGGAATGGGGCTTATGAGTTCGTTTCTTGATTATCAGGATCCAGAGTCTGAGGGGCCACATGTAGGAGACTGGGCAGAAGCTCTCTCAGACGTCTGTGGTGTGAAGATCGGACTTTGTTGGTGATCAGAGATCTGCCATAGGAATTTTCATAACATTCCTATGAAATCTTCCAAAGATCAAAGCAGCCATGATTATTGTTAGATTGAGGAGGGCTCAGGATGGACAGGGAGACTCCTAGGAATGAGGACTGAGCTTGGCAATGTTTGGGATCCAAAGCAAAGGTAGCCTTCCCATCCTAGTGGAGAGAGCATGGCCCTTGATGTCTGAAGGACCTGGGTCTTAATCCTAGCTCCACCACCTGTCTGCTGTGTGATCATCAGCAAGTCACTTAACTTCTCTGTGCCTCAGTTCCCTCATCTGTAAAATGGGGATTAAGACTGTGAGCCCTATGTAGGACGGAAACTGTGTACAAAGTGACGATCTTGTAACTACCCCAGTGCTTAGAACAGTGTCTGGCACATAGTAAGTACTTAACAAGTGCCACAGTTGTCATTATTATTATTATTATTATTAACATTGCCCCATTGGTGTTGGGAAAGCTGATTAGAGATTCTGGTACGATAGGAAGGACTGTGTGAGTCTGCTCCCAGCTCCAAACTCCCATCTGCTCCCAACTCCAAGCTCCCTCTCCATATCTCCTGGACACAACTCCCTGTTTCACTCTCATTGTTGCATTGTTAAAAAAATCCTCCGCCATTCACTGAGCCCGGCACACAAATCCCTTCTCCTAGTGAATCTTCCCCATTCAGAGGCCAACCTTGAAAGTGACAGATCTATGGCTTTATCCTACTCACCTGTTTCCCGTGCTTGAACTTGGGGGGCAGCTTGGAGTCAGTTCAATTCTGACAGAATAAGGTAGAGGCAGCATTGATTAGCCACTTTACTCATCTGTCTCCCTCCCTCAGGGAGTGCTTTGTGTGTTTGTGTGTGTCTGTGTCTGTGTGAATGTGAATGAGTGACTCACTGAGTACTAATCCACTGTGACACTCTGACAGGGACATTTCTGGAAATACCTGGAGTCTCTTTCCTTTTGTTCACTAATCTGGGCAAAGATGAGCCCAGATCTCTCTGCACAATTAACTGCTGCTAGTGAACCCCTCAGGGAATCCCCATGGAGAGTCATGGCAGTATCTGTGCTCTATCCCGTAGCTCTAAGGACAACCTGGCTCCCACTCACAGCCCAGGTCTGTCAGGAACCAAGCCAGGGTGTCAAGTGTGTGTCTAAAACTCTCACTCCCAGAGTCACATTTAGGCACAGATATGCCAGTCCAGCTGTCAGTACCCTCGACATCAAAGACCAAAGCCCGAAGCATGCCATAACCCCCATAGCAGAGGTTGGAGAGAGGTTGGAGCTTGTAATATGGATGTGGGAATCTTCCGCATAGCAGGGTAGCACCAATCACGTGAATGGATGAATTCTCCAATCCAGTGTACACTGAAAGTGTAGGAAACCCAGTATACAGGTTTTAGGGATCACCTGTGGTTATGAGGGGGGAGAAAGAAGGAGAGTCAGTGGCTGACAGTGAGAATTAGTGGGGAGAGAGATAGGAGAAAGAGAAGAGAACTATGATAGGGAAACCAAGGGTACCATGTTTCCAAAAGAGAGGAGTGACCAAGCACTAAATCAGCCAATCTAATCACCAGTGATATTTATTAAGCCACTACTGTGTGATGAACACTGCATTATGTGGTTGGGAGGGTATTATACAACAGACTGGTAGAAACGACCCTTGCCTGCAAGGAACATACAATCTAGACGGGGACACAGACATTCAGCAACATTACCCCTTCCTCTTACTCCCTCCCTCTGCTCTTCCCTCTTTCCCTCCCCAAAGCACTAGTGCATATATTATTTATTGCTCTATTTATTTTGTTAATGATGTGTGTATATCTATGATTTTATTTATCTTGATGATAGTGATGCCAGGCTGCTTGTTCTGTTTTGTTTTGTTGTCTGTGTTCCCAGTTTAGACTGCGAGCTGGTTGCTGGACAGGGATTGTCTCTATCTGTTGCCCGAATTGCACATTCCAAGCTTACTATGCTCTGCACATTGCAAGTGCTCAATGAATACGATTGAATGAATGAATGTTTGGAGTACTGGAAACTCTCCAGTGCGACCCCGACAGGGAATGATACAAATTTCAGGTAGGGTAGATGGCAGCGTTAAAGAATATGTGCAAACGTGATGTGGGACTGGGAGTGGGGTGAATATCAAATGCTTAAAGGTACAGATCCAGGAGCGTAGGTGACACAGAAAATAGGGGGAGTGTGAGAAATGAGAGCTTAGTTGGGAAAGGCCTCTTGGAGGAAATGTGATTTTAGGAGGGCTTTGAGGATAGGGAGGAAGGGAGGTGGCCTTTTGTATATGAAGCAGGAGGGAGATCCAGGCCAGAGGGTGGACACGGGGAAGGGGACAGCACCACAAAAGATGGGATCAAAGTACACAAGGTAGGTTGGTGTTACAAGAGTGAAGTGTATGGGTTGGATTGTAGTAGGAGATCAGTAAGACAAGGTAATAATGATGATGGTATTTGATAAGTGCTGGCTTGCAGTCTTCTGTGTGCTGGGGTATATACAAACTAATCAGATTTTACACAGTCCCTGTCCCTCATGGGGCTCACAGTCTTAATCCCCATTTTACAGATGAGGTAAGTGAGGCACAGAGAAGTGAAGTGACTTGCACAAGGTCATGCAGCAGGCAAGTGGCAGAGCTGGGATTATTCATTCATTCATTCAATCATATTTACTGAGTGCTTACTATGTGCAGAGCACTGTACTAAGCGATGGAATATACAATTTGGCAACAGAAAGAGACAATCCCTGCCCAACAATGGTATCATAGTCCAAACGGGGGAGACAGACAACAAAACAAAACAAAACAAGTAACCTGGTGTCAACATTATCAAGATAAATAGCATCATAGCATCATATATACATCATTAACAAAATAAATAGAGTAATAAATAATGTATACAAATATGCACAAGTGCTGTGGGGAGGGGAAGGGGGAAGAGCAGAGGGTGGGAAAAGGGGGAATGGGGTGGGGTGAAGGAGCAGAGGGAAAGGGAGGACTCAGTCTGGGAAGGCATCTTGGAGGAAGTGAGCTCTCAGTAGGGCTTTGAAGAGGGGAAGAGAGTTAATTAGTTTGCACAGAGATGCAGTGTGGTCTAGTGGATAGAGCATGAGCCTGGGAGTCAGAAGGAATTGGGTTCGAATCCCAGCTCCTCCAATGATCTATTGTGTAGTCTTGGGCAGTTCACTCGACTTCTCTGTTGCCTCAGTTACCTCACCAGTGAAATGGGGATTAAGACTGTGAGCCCCATGTGGGAAATAGACTGTGTCCAACTTGATTATCTTGTACCTACTTCAGTGCTCAGTAGATGCCTGGAACATAATAAGCGCTTAACAAATACCATTAAAATAAGGTGTTCGCACTCCCCGGCCCAGTCCTCATAACCAATAACATTCATCATGGGAATTCTGGCAGATCTGACAGACGTGAACTTTCCCCCTCTGCTACTGGCTGCTTCCTCTGTCCTGGGCCTTCCCCTTCCCCCAACCAATGACTCTCTGAACTAACAGGAGTCGTCTGATGGGTGGAGATGGGGAAACGTAGACTGGGGCCCCAGCACCCCAGGAAATTCTCTTTCTGTGTCACCAACACATACAGACATGGTAGCCAGCTTAGTGGATATGAAGGTCTCCAGGACCCAGAAAAATGAGACTTGCAGAACTGGGTGTCTCTAACCTTTCCAGCCAAGATCCACGATTCTCCCGTTCCCCAAATACCCGAATCCCCCACTGGACATGCACCATTTCTCAAGACCCTAAGTGGGATCCCCGTTGGGAATATGAGAATCCTTTTTCCAGAGCACTCTCACCCTCCTGTCACTAAGAATCATCAGAAATGGACTGACTGCTGAGAAAGTGAAGGACATAATGTTGTTGCTATTAAGAATGAGAGGGGAAATTTTCTTCATATTGAATAATAAACTCAGGGTGATTGTATCTCGTCCATAGAGTAGGACATAGAAGGTGACCAGGGCAATGACTCTCTTGGCTGCTTGAACCTCGGGCATCATCCTGGGTGAGCGGCTGGGCCCGTGGAGGTGGCAGACCTGCCGGTGATGTTTGTGCAGGACAAACACCATGTAGCTGCTGGCCGCGCTCATGTGTCCTATGAAGAACAGATCGCGGAGGGAGAGGACCACTGCACTGACCACGTTTGTGACTGCGCTGACACTTATGGAGGAGCAGTATTTCAGGAGGATGACTCTGTTTATGCTGGTGTGGTTCTGGGGGCCTGTAACGAGTATCGGTGCAAACATGTCAATCAGCAGATTGAAGATCCAGGAGAAGAGGCAGAAGGGGAGGATGTACTTGGGTAATTGAGTTTTGATTCCTGCCCACTGGGAGGTGCTGGGACTGATGGTGACAGCCTGGAAGAGGCTCAGGAGGCAGGTGGTGCAGATGGCGAGACCCCGGGCCACTCGGTAGAGGTATAAGAGGATTTTGCACCCAATGTCGTCCAGGAAATTCCTCACCCCCCAAGCTGACAGGATGTCGGGGATCCCCCTGCTGAGAAGGGCCATGGTGTTTGCCAGGGCCAGGTGGGCCAGGATCAGGTCTGGGGGATTCAGCTGGTGTCTAGGGGAGATCACTCGAGTATAAAACAGGAGGAGGAACACGTTCCCCGAGACCCCAAATGCAATCTGTAATAGAAAGACGGTCCCATAGACAAGCTCACTGGCATCCATTCTCTTCACGCCACACTATCAGAAGAGACCTCTAGTAGCAAAACCTAGGAAGCAAAAGAACCAGAGAGAGACAGATATACACACTGAGACAGAGAGAGAGTCAGAGAAAGACAAAGGTAAAGAGAGAGACAGAGAACGGGGGCAAGATGGAGAGACATAAATCAAACCATCAATTAATCAGTGGTATTTATTGAGCACTTAGTGCTTGGGAGAGTACCATTTCTGGCCTGTGAGACCCTTGATGGGTAGGGATTGTCTCTGTTGCTGAATTGAACTTTCCAAGCGCTTAGTACGGTGTTCTGCACACAGTGAGTGCTCAATAAATGTGATCTAATGAATGAACGAACAAAGCAGAATTAGGAGACACGTTCTCTGCCCATAATGGTCTTGGTCTAGATGGGGGGAAATGGATCCACGTGGAGAATGTGGGCAACAATCCTGCTACCTCTCCCAGGCCAAGTGAGTACTCTACCATGTGATGAGCTAATTCCCCTCAGAGAGCCAGAGAGGCAGACCTGGTGAAACAGGAGGTGGAGAGGGAGTGGCACCAAGTCAGAAAGAGACAAAGTGAGTCAAAGAGAGACAGAAAGAGTCATAGAGAGATAAGAGACACAAGACAGGGAGGGAGGGATGGACAGATGGAGAGGAAGAGGTAGAGAGGGACAGAAATCAATCCATCAGTGGTATTCATTGAGTACATACTTGTAGCACACGGGAATAAGTACTTGGGAGAATATGACACAGTTGATAACTTCCCTAACCACACCAAGCTTATGGTCCAGTGGGGAGAAGTGTTTCAATGTAAATAAATACGTTTTTGATATGTACAAAATGGGACAGAAACAGAGACAGAAACAGGACAACAAAGGGATATAGAGAGAAACAGAGAGGGTGTCAGACAGAGATACAGGGAAAGAGACAGAGAGAGATGGAAAGACAGAGGCAGGAAGAGAGTCAGAGAGACCTAGTAGAGAGAGACAGATACAGAGAGAGAGACAGAGACAAATGGAGAGACAGTCAGAAAATGACAGA
>NW_024396895.1:0-54187 GCF_004115215.2 Ornithorhynchus anatinus
AGGCAAAAGCTGGGAGGCCCAAACTGGAAAGAGAAGGGTTCGGTTTCAGGCCTGGAAAGCAAAGGCTGGGGTGCCAGGCCTGGAAGGCTAAGGCTAGGGGGCCAAGCCTGGAACGAAAAGGGTTCAGGGTCAGGCCTGGAAGTATAAACCTCGGGGGCCGAAACTGGAGCAAGAAGGGTTTGGGCCAGGCCTGGAAGGCAAAGCCTCGGCGGCCAAAACTGGAAAAAGAAGGGTTCTGGACCAGGGCTGGAAGGTAAAGGCTGGGAGGCCAAACCTAGAAAGAGAAGGGGCTTGGGCCAGACCTGGAAGGCAAAGGCTGGGGGTCCAGAACTGGAACAAGAAGGGTTCGGGGCCAGGCCTGGAAGGCAAAGGGCTGGGGGCCAGAACTGGAATGAGAAGGGTTCGGGCGGGACAAGACCTGGAAAGCAAAGCCTTGGGTGCCAAAATTGGAATGAGAAGTGTTTGGAGACAGGTCTGGAAGGCAAAGGCTGGGAGGCCAAGACTGCAATGAGAAGCGTTCGGGCCATGGCTGGAATGCAAAGGTTGGGGGCCCAAACTGGAACGATAAGGGTTTGAAGCCAGGCCGGGTAGGCAAGGTCTGGGAGGTCATAGCTGGAAAGAGAAGGTTTCGGTTTCAGGCCTGGGAGGCAAAGGCAGGGGGGCAGGCCTGAGAGGCTAGGGTTAGGTTTCTAGGCCTGGAACAAGAGGGTTCAGGGCCAGGCCTGGAAGAGTATGCCTGGGAGGCCTAAATTGGAAAGAAAAGAGTTAGGGGACAGTCCTGGAAGGCAAAGGCTCCGGGGCCAAAAGTGGAACAAGAAGGGTTCTGGACCAGGACTGGAAGGTAATGGCTGGGAGGTCAAACCTGGAAAGAGAAGGGTCTTGGGCCAGACCTGGAAGGCAAAGGCTGGGGGTCCAGAACTGGAACAAGAAGGGTTCGGGGCCAGGCATGGAACGCAAAGGCTGGGGGGCCAGGCCTGAAAAGTTAAGGTTAGGGGGCCAGGCCTGGAACAAGAAAGGGTCAGGGCCAGTCCTGAAAGGGTAAATCTGGGGGGCCTAAAGTGGAGTGAAAAGGGCTTGGGGCCAGGCATGGAAGGCAAAGACGGGGGTCAGGTATGAAAGGCTAAGGCTAGGGGTCCAGGCCTGAGACAAGAAGGGTTCAGGGCCAGGCCTGGAAGAGTAAGCCTGGCGGGGGGGCCAGACCTGGAAGGCAAAGGCTGACGGGCCAAAACTGACAAGAGAAAGTTTCTGGTTCAGTCTTGCAATTGAAGGCTGGGGCCCAAAAGTGAAGTGAGAAGGATTCAGGGCCAGGCCTGGAAGTCAAATGTTAGGGGGCAAACCTTGAAGGAGAAAGGTTTGCGACCAGGCCTGGAAGGGAAAGACTGTGGGGCCCAAACTAGAAAGATAAAGGTTTGGGGCCAGGTCTGGAACAAGAAGTGTTCAGGGCCAGTCCTGGAAGGGTAAACCTGGGGGGCCTAAACTGGAGCGAAATGGGCTTGGGGCCAGGCATGGAAGGCAAAGTCTGGGGTCAAAGGTCAGGCCTCGAAAGAGAAACGTGAATGGCCAGGCCTGGATGGCAAAGTTGGGGTCCAAAATTGGAACGAGAATGGTTTGGGGCCACGCCTGGAAGGCAAAGGTTCGGGCGCCAAGAGTGGAACTATAAGGATTCTGGACCAGGGCTGGAAGGTAATGGCTGGGAGGTCAAACCTGGAAAGAGAAGGGTCTTGGGCCAGACCTGGAAGACAAAGGCTGGGGGGCCAGAAAAGGAACAAGAAGGGTTCGGTTTCAGGCCTGGAAGGCAAAGGCTGCGGGGCCAGGCCTGAAAGGCTAAGGTGAGGGGGCCAGGCCTGGAACAAGAAGGGTTCAGGGCCAGTCCTGGAAGGGTAAACCTGGGGGCCTAAACTGGAGCGAAAAGGGCTTGGGGCCAGGCATGGAAGGCAAAGGCTGGGGGGTCAGGCCTAGGACAAGAAGGGTTCAGGGCCAGGCCTGGAAGAGTAAGCCTGGTGGGGGTGGGCGGGCTAAGCTGGAATGAAAAGGATTTGGGGCCTGATCTGGAATGCAAAGGCTGACGGGCCAAAACTGGAAAGAGAAAGGTTCTGGGTCATTCCTGCAATTAAAAGCTGGTAGCCAAAATTGGAGTGAGAAGGATTCCGGGCCAGGCCTGTTAGTCAAAGGCTGGGGGGCAAACCTTTAAGGAGAAGGGTTTGCGACCAGGCCTGCAAGGGAAAGACTGTGGAGTCCAAACTGGAAAGATAAAGGTTTGGGGCCAGGTCTGAAAGACAAAAGCTGGGGGTCCAGGCCTGTAACTCAAAGGCTGGGTGGCCAAAACTGGAAAGAGTAGGCTTTTGGGTCAGACCTGCAAATCAAAGCCTAGCCCGGGGAGAGGCGGCGGTGTGTGGCAAAAATGGAAAGAAAGGGTTCAGGGCCAGGGTTTGGGAACAGGCCTGGAAGAAAAAGGCTGAGGTGCCGAGTCTGTAACGAGGAAGATTCGAGGCCAGGCCTGGAAGGCAAAGGCTGGGAGGCCCAACCAGGAAAGAGAATGATTCGGGTTCAGGCCTGGAAAGCAAAGGCTGGGGAGTCAGGTCTGGAAGGCTAAAGCTAGGGGGCCAGGCCTGGAACGAAAAGGGTTCAGGGCCAGGCCTGGAAGGCTAAACCTCGGGGGCCTAAACTGGAGCAAGAAGGTTTTGGGGCCAGGCATGGAAGGCAAAGGCTAGGGGGCCAAAAGTAGAACAAGAAGGTTTCTGGACCAGGGCTGGAAGGTAAAGGCTGAGAGGCCAAACCTGGAAAGAGAAGGGTCTTGGGCCAGACCTGGAAGGCAAAGGCTGGGGGGCCAACTCTGGAACGAGAAGGGTTTGGGGCCAGACCTGTAGGCCAATTGCTGGGGGACCAGGCCTGGGATGCAAAGGCTAGGGGGCCAAAACTGGAACTAGAAGTGATCTGGGCCAGGCCTGGAAGGCAAAGGTTTTTTGGCCAAAACTGGAGCGGGAAGGGTTCAGGGTCAGACCTTGATGGTAAAGGCTGGGGCGTCAGAACTGTCAGTCAAAGTCTGTGGAGGCAAAACAGGAACGAATAGTGTTCGGGGCCATGCTGGGAATGCAGAGGCGGGGGGGGAGGTCTGAACTGGAACGAGAAGGGATCTTCGGCAGGCCAGAAAGGCAAAAGCTGGGCGGCCAAAGCTGGAGGGAAAAGTGTTTGGGGTCAGGTCTGTAACGCAGCAAAGGGTGGGGTGACTAATCTGTAACAATAAGGGTTTAGGGCCAGGCCTAGAAGTCAAAGGCTCGGGGGAATGGCGGGGGCAAACCTGGAAAGAGAAGGGTCCAGGGACAGGCTTGGAAAGCAAAGGATGAGGAGCCGGGCCTGTAAGGTAAAGGCTGAGGGGCCAAAACCGGTTCAAATAGGGCTCGGGGACAAACCTTCAAAGCAAAAGCTGGGGGGCCAAGAGAGGAAAGGGAAGGGTTTGGAGCCAGTACTAGAAGGCAAAGGTTGGGGGGCCAAAGCTGGAACAAGAAGGGTTTGGGGCCAGCCCTGCGAGGCAAAGGCTGGGAGGCCTAAACTGGAATGAAGGGAGTTCGGAGCCCGGCCTGCATGACAAAGGCTGGGGGCCCAAACTGGAACGAGAAGGGTTCGGGCCTGGACTGGAAGGCTAAGACTCGGGGGATGAAACTGGAAGGAGACGAGTTCGGGGCAAGGTCAGAAAGGGAAAGGCTGGGGCTGTAAACCGGGAATGAGAAGGGTTCGGGGCCTGGCTGGAAGGGAAAGCCTGGAGGACCGGGCCACGATCAAGAGGGATTCGTGGCCAGGCCTGGAAGGCAAAGGCTGGGTGGCCTAAACTGCAACAAGAAGGGTTCATGGCCAGGCTTGGAAGGCGAAGGCTGGGCGGCCGAAACTGGAAAGAGATGTGTTCGTGGACAGGCCTACAAGGGAAAGGCTAGGGGCCCCAAACTGGATTGAGAAGGGTTCGGGACCAAGCCTGGAAGGCAAAGGCTGGGTGGCTAATTCTGGAAGGCAAAGGCTGCGGGGCAGGGCCTGGAATGAGACAGGTTGGAGGCCAGACCTGAAAGGCAAAGGCTGGGGCTGGGGCAATACTGGAATGAGAAGTGTTCCTGGCCATGCCTGGAAGGCAATGGCTGGCGGTCAGGACTTGGAAGGCAAAGGCTCGGTGGCCAAAACTGGAACTAGGTTTTGGGACCAGGCCTAGAAAGCAAAGTGTAGTGCACCAAAACTTGAATGCGAAGGGATTGGGTCAGATCTGCAAAGCAAGGGCTGGGGAACAGGCTTGGAAGACAAACCCTGGGGCGCCAAAACCGGTACGAGAAAGGTTCGGCGCCAGGTCTGGAATGCAAAGTCTGGAGTGGGGGATGGGGGAGGAACTTGAAAAAGAAAAGTACGGGGCCAGGCCTGGAAGGCAAAGGCTGGGGGCGCAGGCCTGGAACGAGAAGGGTTCAGGGCCAGGCCTGGAAGGCAAATTCTTCGGGTCAGAGGTCAGGCCTCGAAAGAGAAACGTGAATGGCCAGGCCTGGAAGGCAAAGGCTGGGGTCCAAAACTGGAACGAAAATGGTTTATGGTCAGGCCTGGAAGGCAAAGGCTCGGGGAACAAAATTGGAACAAGAATGGTTCTGGACCAGGGTTGGAAGGTAATGGCTGGGAATTCAACCCTGGAAAGAGAAGGGTCTTGGGCCAGACCTGGAAGGCAAAGGCTAGGGTGCCAAAGCTGGAAAGGGAAGGGTTCAGGCCAGGCCTAGAAGGCAAAGCCTGGGAGGCCAAAATTGGAACGAGAATGGTTCGGGGACAGGCCTGCAAGGCCAAGGCCAAGGCCAAGGTAAAGGGAGGCCCAAACTGGAATGAGAAGGGTTCGGGCCAGGCATGGAAGGCAAAGGCTTGGGGGCAAAACTGGAATGAGAAGGGTTTGTGGCCAGGCCTCATCTACCGCCCTCCCGGTCCAACCTCCGACTTCTTCAACCACCTTGACCCCTTTCTCACCTTCCTTCTCTCCTTCTCTCTGCCCACTCTGATCCTTGGAGACTTCAACATCCATATGGATGTACCCGACGACTCCTCTGCCGCCCGCCTGCTATCCCTCCTCGACTCTGCCGACCTCCTCCTCCACCATACCGCGTCCACTCACCGACTCGGTCACACCCTCGATCTCGTCATCTCCTACCGCTGCACTATCTCCTCCCTCACCAACTCTGAAATCCCTCTCTCTGACCATAACCTTCTCACCTGCCTCATCTCTCACACTCCCTCCCCCTGCAAATCTTCGCTACTGCCCCACAGAGACCTCCCCTCTCTCGATCCCATCCGTCTTTCCAATAGCATCTCTCCTCACCTTGCCGCCCTGTCCTCTCTTCCCACTCTCGATGATCAGGTCTCCGCTCTCAACTCCACCCTCTCTACTCATCTCGACTCTCTCGCCCCCCTTTCCCTCTGCCGCTCTCGCTCACTAACCCACAGCCCTGGATCACCTCCTCTGTCCGCCTGCTACGCTCCTATGCTCGAGCTGCTGAGCGCTGCTGGCGAATGTCCAAGCACCAAGCCGACCTCACACACTTCAAATTTATCCTTTCCTGCCTTAACTCTGCCCTCTCCTCCACCAGGCAAAACTTCTTTTCCTCCCTCATCGACACCCATGCCCATCACCCCCGCCGATTGTTCCGGACCTTTAACTCTTTCCTTAGGCCCCCAGTTCCTCCCCCTCCCCCATCTCTCACCCCCAATGATCTGGCCACCTATTTCCTCATGAAAATCAACACAATCAGGTCTTAGCTCCCCAAAGTCACCCCTCCGCCTCTCCCCTCCCTCCACCAACCCTCTCCCCTACTTTCCCATCCTTCCCTGCAGTATCCTCAGAGGAGATCTCCTCCCTCCTCGCAAGTGCCACCCCTCCACCTGCGCCTCGGACCCCATTCCCTATCACCTTATTAAAACCATCGCCCCTGCCCTCCTACCTTCCTTAACTTCTATTTTTAACCACTCAATTTCCAATGGCTCATTCCTCTCTGCCTTCAAACATGCCCACGTCTCCCCCATCCTATAAAAACCCGCTCTTGACACCACTTCCCCCTCCAGTTATCGCCCTATATCCCTACTACCCTTCCTTTCCAAAATCCTAGAACGAGTCATCTAAAATCGATGCTTAGAATTCCTTAACTCCCATTCTCTCCTAGACCCCCTCCAATATGGCTTCCGTCCCCTCCACTCTACCGAGACTGCTCTCTCTAAGGTCACCCATGACCTCCTTCTTGCCAAATCCAATGGCTCCTACTCCATTCTAATCCTCCTTGACCTCTCTGCTGCCTTTGACACTGTCGACCATCCCCTCCTCCTCCATACCTTATCTCACCTTGGCTTCACAGACTCTGTCCTCTCCTGGTTCTCCTCTTACCCTTTGGCCGGTCATTCTCGGTCTCCTTCGCTGGCGCCTCCTCCCCTCCCATCCTTTAACTGTTGGAGTTCCTCAAGGGTCAGTTCCTGGCCCTCTTCTGTTCTCCATTTACACTCACTCACTCGGTGAACTCATTCGCTCTCACGGCTTTGACTACAATCTCTACGCAGATGACACGCAGATCTACATCTCCGCCCCTGTCCTCTCCCCTCCCTTCAGGCTCGCATCTCCTCTGCCTCCACGATGTCTCCACCTGGATGTCGGCCCGCCACCTAAAACTCAACATGAGCAAGACTGAGCTCCTCATCTTCCCTCCCAAACCCGGTCCTCTCCCAGACTTCTCTATCACCGTCGATGGCACGACCATCCTTCCCGTCTCTCAGGCCCGCAATCTCGGTGTCATCCTTGACTCGTCTCTCTCGTTCACCCCACACATCCTATCCTTTCCCAAGACCTGCCGGTTTCACCTCTACAATATCGCCAAGATCCGCCCTTTCCTCTCCACCCAAACGGCTACCTTACTGTTACAGGCTCTCGTTATATCCCAGCTCGACTACTGTGTCAGCCTTCTCTCTGACCTCCCTTCCTCCTCTCTCGCCCTGCTCCAGTCTATTCTTCACTCCGCTGCCCAGCTCATCTTCCTGCAGAAACGATCTGGGCATGCCACTCCCCTTCTTAAACAACTCCAGTGGTTGCCTATCAACCTCCGCTCCAAACAAAAACTCCTCACTCTAGGCTTCAAGGCTCTCCATCACCTTGCCCCTTCCTACCTCTCCTCCCTTCTCTCTTTCTACCACCCACCCCGCACGCTCTGCTCCTCTGCCGCCCACCTCCTCACCGTCCCTCGGTCTCGCCTATCCCGCCGTCGACCCCTGGGCCACGTCCTCCCGCGGTCCTGGAACGCCCTCCCTCCTCACCTCCGCCAAACTGATTCTCTTTCCCTCTTCAAAACCCTACTTAAAACTCACCTCCTCCAAGAGGTCTTCCCAGACTGAGCTCCTCTTCTCCCTCTACTCCCTCTGCCACCCCCCCTTTACCTCTCCGCAGCTAAATCCTCTTTTTCCCCTTTTCCCTCTGCTCCTCCACCTCTCCCTTCCCATCCCCACAGCACTGTACTCGTCGGCTCAACTGTATATATTTTCATTAACCTATTTATTTTGTTAATGAATTGTACATCGCCTTGATTCTATTTAGGTGCCATTGTTTTTACGAGATGTTCTTCCCCTTGACGCTGTTTAGTGCCATTGTTCTTGTCTGTCCATCTCCCCCGATTAGACTGTAAGCCCGTCAAACGGCAGGGACTGTCTCTATCTGTTGCCGACTTGTTCATCCCAAGCGCTTAGTACAGTGCTCTGCACATAGTAAGCGCTCAATAAAATACTATTGAATGGATGAATGAATGAAAGGAAAGGCTACGGGGCCAAAACCTGAAGGGAGAAAATTTTGGGGCCAGGTCTGGAATGCAAAGACTAGGGGGGGCAGGCCTGATCAAGAAGGGGTTTTGGGCAAGGCTTGAAAGATAAAGGCTGGGGCACCAGGCCTGGACGTCAAAGGCTGGTGTGCCAGAACTGGAAAAGAGAAAGGTTCTGGGTCAGTCCTGCAATTAAAGGCTGTGGCCCAAAAGTGGAGTGAGAAGGATTCGGGGCCAGACCTGGTAGGCAAATCCTGGGGGGCAAACCTGGAATGAGAAGGGTTTGCGACCAGCCCCTCCAAGGGACCAAAGGCTCGGGGCCAAAAGTGGAACAAGAAGGTTTTTGGACCAGGGCTGGAAGGTAATGGCTGGGAGGTCAATCTGGAAAAGAGACGGGTCCTTGGGCAGGCCAGAAAGGGAAAGGCTGGGGGGGCCAAAGTTGGAAGGAAAAGGGTTTGGGGTCAGGTCTGTAATGCCAGCAAAGGCTGGGGCGACTAATCTGTAAACAATAAGGGTTCAGGGCCAGGCCTGGAAGTCAAAGGCTCGGGGGGCGGGGCGGGGGCAAACCTGGAAAGAGAAGGGTCCAGGGACAGGCTTGGAAAGCAAAGGTTGGGGAGCCGGGCCTGGAAGGTAAAAGTTGAGGGTCCAAAACCGGTTAAAATAGGGTTTCAAAAGAGAAACATGAAATGGCCAGTTCTGGATGGTAAAAGCTGAGGTCCAAAACTGGAACGGGAATGGTTTGGGGCCAGACCTGGAAGGTAAAGTCTCGGAGGCCAAAAGTGGGACAAGAAGGGTTCTGGACCAGGGCTGGGGAGGTAATGGCTGAGAGGCCAAACCTGGAAAGGGAAGGGTCTAGGGCCATACTTGGAAGGCAAAGGCTGGGTGGCCAGAACTGGAACAAAAAGGGTTCGGGGCCAGGCATGGAAGGCAAAGGCTGCGGGGGGCAGGCCTGAAAGGCTAAGGTTAGGGGGCCAGGCCTGGAATAAGAAGGCTTCAGGGCCAGTCCCGAAGGGTAAGCCTACGGGGCCGAAACTGGAGCGAAAAGGGCTTCGGGCCAGGCACGGAAGGCAAAGGCTGGGGGTGGGGCAATATTGGAATGAGAGGTGTTCCTGGCCATGCCTGGAAGGGCAATGGCTGGCGGTCAGGACTTGGAAGGCAAAGGCTCGGTGGCCCCAAACTGGAACTAGGTTTTGGGACCAGGCCTAGAAAGCAAAGTGTAGTGGAGCAAAAACTTGGAATGCGAAGGGATCGGGGCCAGATCTGGAAAGCAAGGGCTGGGGGACAGGCCTGAAGACAAACCATAGGGTGCCAAAACTGGTACGAGAAAGGTTCGGCGCCAGGTCTGGAATGCAAAGGCTGGAGTGAGGGGTGGGGGAGTTACTTGAACAAGAAAAGTACGGGGCCAGGCCTGGAAGGCAAAGGCTGGGGGCGCAGGCCTGGAACGAGAAGGGTTCAGGGCCAGGCCTGGAAAGGCAAAGTCTGGGGTCAGAGGTCAGGCCTCGAAAGAGAAAACGTGAATGGCCAGGCCTGGAAGGCAAAGGCTGGGGTCCAAAACTGGAACGAGAATGGTTTATGGTCAGGCCTGGAAGGCAAAGGCTCGGGGGACAAAGTGGAACAAAAATGGTTCTGGACCAGGGTTGGAAGGTAATGGCTGGGAATTCAAACCTGGAAAGAGAAGGGTCTTGTGCCAGACCTGGAAGGCAAAGACTAGGGGGCCAAAACTGGAAAGGGAAGGGTTCAGGCCAGGCCTAGAAGGCAAATCCTGAGAGGCCAAAATTGGAATGAGAATGGTTCGGCGACAGGGTTGCAAGCCAAGGGCAAGGCCCAAGGTAAAGGGGAGGCCCAAACTGGATGAGAAGGGTTGGGCCTGGCATGGAAGGCAAAGGCTGGGGACCAAAACTGGAAGGAGAAGGGTTTGTGGCCAGGCCTGGACAAGAAAGGCTACGGGGCCAAAACTGGAAAGAGAAATTTTGGGGCCAGGTCTGGAAGGCAAAGACTAGGGGGGCCAGGCCTGATCAAGAAGGGTTCTTGGCAAGGCTTGAAAGATAAAGGCTGGGGAACCAGGCCTGGAAGTCAAAGGCTGGCGTGCCAGAACTGGAAAGAGAAAGGTTCTGTGTCAGTCCTGCAATTACAGGCTGTGGCCCAAAAGTGGAGGTAGAAGGATTCAGGGCCAGGCCTGGAAGGAAAATGCTCGGGGGCAAACCTGGAAGGAGAAGGGTTTGCGACCAGCCCTCCAAGGGACCAAAGGCTCGGGGGCCAGGAGTGGAACAAGGGGTCTGGATCAGGACTGGAAGCTAATGGCTGGGAGGTCAAACCTGGAAAGAGAAGGGTCTTGGGCCAGACCTGGAAGGCACAGGCTGGGCGGCCAGAACTGGATCAAGAAGGGTTTGGGGCGAGGCATGGAAGAGAAAGGCTGTGGGGACAGGCCTGAAACAAGAAGGGTTCAGGACCAGTCCTGGAAGGGTAAACCTGGGGGGCCTAAACTGGAGCAAAAAAGGCTTGGGGTCAGGAATGGAAGGCAAAGGGCAGGGGGCCCAGGCCTGAAAGACTAAGGCTAGGGGTCCAGGCTTGGGATAAGAAGGTTTCAGGGCCAGGCCTGGAAGAGTAAGCCTGCGGGGGGGCCCTAAGCTGGAATGAAAACGATTTGGGTCCAGACCTAATAATAATAATAATAATAATAATGTTGGTATTTGTTAAGCGCTTACTATGTGCCGAGCACTGTTCTAAGCACTGGGGTAGACACAGGGGAATCAGGTTGTCCCACGTGGGGCTCACAGTCTTAATCCCCATTTTACAGATGAGGTAACTGAGGCACGGAGAAGTTAAGTGACTTGCCCAAAGTCACACAGCTGACAAGTGGCCGAGCCGGGATTTGAACCCATGACTTCTGACTCCAAAGCCCGTGCTCTTTCCACTGAGCCACGCTGCAGACCTGGAATGCAAAGGCTGGTGGGCCAATACTGGAAGAGAAAGATTCTTGGTCAGTTCCTGCAATCAAAGGCTGGGGGCCAAAAGTGGAGGTGAGAAGGTTTGGGGCAAGACCTGGAAGTCAAAGCCTGGGGGGCAAACCTTGAAGGAGAAGGTTTTGCGACCAGACCTGGAAGGGAAAGACTGTGGGGCCCAAACTGGAAAGATAAAGGTTTGTGGCCAGCTCTGAAGGGCAAAGGCTGGGGGTCCAGGCCTGTAACTCAAAGGCTGGGAGGCAAAACTGCTAAGAGAAGGGTTTTGGGTCAGGCCTGGAAGGCAAAGCCTAGGCCGGGGAGGGGCGGGGGTGTGTGGCAAAAATGGAAAGATAAGGGTTCAGGGCCAGGGTTTGGGAACAGGCCTGGTAGAAAAAGGCTGAGGTGCCGAATCTGTAAGGGGAAAGATTCGAGGCCAGGTGTTTGAGGCCAAGACTTGGAGGCCCAACCTGGAAAGAGAAGCGTTCGGTTTCAGGCCTGGAAAGCTAAGTCTAGCGGGCTATGTCTGGAACGAGAAGGGTTCAGGGTCAGGCCTGAAAGGGAAATCCTCGGGGGCCTAAACTGGAGCAAGAAGGGTTTGGGGCCATGCATGTAAGGCAAAGCCTCGGTTGCCAGAACTGGATCAAGAAGGGTTCGGGGCGAGGCATGGAAGGCAAAGGCTGCGGGGACAGGCCTGAAACAAGAATGGTTCAGGGCCAATCCTGGAAGGGTAAACGCGTGGGGGGGGGGGCTAAACTGGAGCGAAAAAGGCTTGGGGCCAGGCCTGGAAGTCAAAGGCTGGGGGGTAAACCTTTCAAAGAGAAGAGCTTGAGAACAGGTCTGCCAGGGAAAGACTGTGGGGCCCAAACTGTAAAGATAAATATTTGGGGCCAGGTCTAGAGGGCAAAGGCTGGGGTTGTCCTGGCCTGTAATTCAAAGTCTAGGAGGCTAAAACTGGAAAAGAGAGGGGTTTTGGGTTAGGTCCTGAAGGCAAAGCCTAGGCCGGGGGAGGGGAGGGGGTGTGTGGGAAAAAAATGGAAAGAGAAGGGTTCAGGGCCAGAGTTCGGGAACAGGCCTGGAAGAGTAAGGCTGAGGTGCCGAATCTGTAAAGGGAAATATTCGAGGCCAGGCCTGGGAGACAAAGGCTGGGAGGCCCAACCTGGAAAGGGAAGGGTTCGGTTTCAGGCCTGGAAAGCAAAGTCGGGGGGCCAGGACTGGAAAGCTGAGGCTAGGGGCAAGCCTGGAACGAGAAAGGTTCATGGGCAGCCTGGAAGGGTAAACTCGGGGGACTAAACTGGAGGAAGAAGGGTTTGGAGACAGGCATGGAAGGCAAACCCTCGAGGGCCAAAACTGGAACAAGAAGGGTTCTGGACTAGACCTGCAAGGTAAAGGCTGGGAGGCCACACCTGGGAAGAGAAGGGTCTTGGGCCAGACAAGGAAGGCAAAGGCTGGCGGGCCAAAACTGGAAAGAGAAAGGTTCTGGGTCAGTCCTGCAATTAAAGGCTGGGGGCCAAAGGTGGAGTGAGAAGGATACGGGGCCAGGCCTGGAAGTCAAAGGCTGGGTGGCAAACCTTGAAGGAGAAGGGTTTGCGACTAGGCTTGGAAGAGAAAGACTGTGGTGCCCAAACTGGAAAGATAAATGTTTGGGTCCAGGCCTGGAAGGCAAAGGCTGGGGGTCCAGGCCTGTAACTCGAAGGCTGGGAGGCCAAAACTGGAAAGAAAAGGTTCTTGGGTCATGCCTGTTAGTCAAAGCCTAGGCCGGGGAGGGACGGGGGTGTGTGGCAAAAATGGAAAGAGAAGGGTTCAGGGCCACGGTTTGGGAACAAGCCTGGAAGAAAAATGCTGAGGTGCCGAGTCTGTAACGAGAAAGATTCGAGGCCAGGCTTAGAAGGCAAAAGCTGGGAGGCCCTAGCTGGTAAGAGAAGGGTTCAGTTTCAAGCAGGGAAAGCAAAGGCTCAGGGCCCAGGTTTGCAATGCTAAGGCTAGGGGGCCAACCTGGAACGAAAAGGGTTCAGGGCCAGGCCTGGAAGTATAAACCTCGGGGGCCTAAACAGGAGCAAGAAGAGTTTGGGGCCAGGCATGGAAGGCAAAGCTTCGGGGGCCAAAACTGGAACAAGAAGGGTTCTGGACCAGGGCTGGAATGTAAAGGCTGGCAGGCCAAACCTAGAAAGAGAGGGTCTTGGGCCAGACCTGGAAGGCGGAAGGCTGGGTGGCCAGAACTGGAACATGAAGTGTTCGGGGCCAGACCTAGAAGGCAAGGGGCTGGGGGCCAGAACTGGAATGAGAAGGGTTCGGGCGGGACAAGACCTGGAAAGCAAAGCCTTGGGTGCCATAATTGGAATGAGAAGTGTTTTTGAGACAGGTCTGGAAGGCAAAGGCTGGGAGGCCAAGACTGCAATGAGAAGCGTTCGGAGCCATTCCTGGAATGCAAAGGTTGGGGGGCCCAAACTGGAATCATGAGGGTGTGATGCCTGGCCGGGAAGGCAAAGGCTGAGAGGTCATACCTGGAAAGAGAAGGTTTGGGTTTCAGGCCTGGGAGGCAAAGGCAGGGGGGCCAGGCCTGAATGGCTAGGGTTAGGGGTCTAGACCTGAAACAAGAAGGGTTCAGGGCCAGGCCTGGAAGAGTATGCCTGGGAGGCCTAAATTGGAAAGAAAAGAGTTAGGGGACAGTCCTGGAAGGCAAAGGCTCCAGGGACAAACGTGGAACAAGAAGGGTTCTGGACCAGGGCTGGAAGGTAATGGCTTGGAGGTCAAACCTGGAAAGAGAAGGGTCTTGGGCCAGACCTGGAAGGCAAAGGCTGGAGGGCCAGAACTGGAACAAGAAGGGTTCGGGGCCAGGCATGGAAAGCAAAGGCTTGGGGGCCAGGCCTGAAAAGTTAAGGTTAGGGGGCCAGGCCTGGAACAAGAAGGATTCATGGCCAATCCTGAAAGGGTAAATCTGGGGGGCCTAAAGTGGAGCGAAAAGGGCTTGGGGACAGGAATGGAAGGCAAAGGCGGGGGGCCAGGTATGAAAGGCTAAGGCTACGTGTCCAGGCCTGGGACAAGAAGGGTTCAGGGCCAGGCCTGAAAGAGTAAGCCTGGCGGAGGGGCCCTAAGCTGGAATGAAAAGGATTTGGGGCCAGACCTGGAAGGCAAAGGCTGATGGACCAAAACTGGAAAAAGAAAGTTTCCGGGTCAGTCCTGCAATTGAAGGTTGGGGGCCAAAAGTGGAGTGAGAAGGATTCAGGGCCAGGCCTGGAAGTCAAAGACTAGGGGGCAAACCTTGAAGGAGAAAGGTGTGCGACCAGGCGTGGAAGGGAAAGACTGTGGTGCCCAAACTGGAAAGATAAAGGTTTGGGGGCAGGTCTGGAAGGCAAAGGCTGGGTGTGCAGGGCTGTAATTCGAAGGCTTTTGGGTCAGGCCTGGAAGACAAAGCCTGAGCCGGGGAAGGGTGGACGTTTGTGGCAAAAATGGAAAGAAAAGGGTTCAGGGCCAGCGTATGGAAACAGGCCTGGAAGAAAAAGGCTGAGGTGCCATATCTGTAAGGATACAGGTTCGAGGAAAGGACTGGAAGAAAAAGGCTGGGGGGACAAAACGGGCAATGCCACGGTTCGGGGCCAGGACTGGAATGCAAAGGCAGGGGGGCGAGGCATGGAAAGCAAAGGCTAGGGGGGCAAAACTGGAAAGAGAAGTGTTCAGGCCAGGTCTAGAAGGCAAAGCCTGGGAGGCCAAAATTGGAACGAGAATGGCTCAGGTACAGGCCTGCAAGGCCAAGGCCAAGGCCAAGGTAAAGAAAGGCCAAAACCCGAATGAGAAGGGTTCCGGCCAGGCATGGAAGGCAAAGGCTGGGGGGCAAAACCGGTAGGAGAAGGGTTTGGGGCCAGGCCTGGGGAGGAAAGGTTACGGAGGCAAAACTGGAAAGAGAAAGGTTTGGGGCCAGGTCTGGAAGGTAAAGACTAGGGGAGTCAGGACTGCTCAAGAAGGGCTCCTGGAAAGGCTTTTAAGATAAAAGCTGGGGAACCAGGCCTGGAAGTCAAAGGCTGGCAGGCCAAAACTGGAAAGAGAAAGGTTCTGGGTAAGTCCTGCCATTAAAGGCTGGGGCCCAAAAGTGGAGTGAGAAGGATTCGGGGCCAGGCCTGGAAGGGAAATGATGGGGGGCAAACCTGGAAGGAGAAGGGTTTGCGACCAGGGCTTGAAGAGAAAGGCTGTGGGGCCCAAACTGGAGGGATAAAGGTTTGGGCCAGGTCTGGAAGGCAAAGGCTGGGCCGGGGAGGGGCGGGGGGCGGTGGTGTGGCAAACATGGAAAGAGAAGGGTTCAGGGCCAGGGTTTGGGAACAATCCTGGAAGGAAAAGGCTGAGGTGCTGAATCTGAAACGAGAAAGATTCGAGGCCAGGCCTGGAAGGCAAAGGCTGGGAGGCCAAACCCGGAAAGAGAAAGGTTCGGTTTCAGGCCTTCAGACTTCAATAGTATTTATTGAGCGCTTACTATGTGCAGAGCACTGTACTAAGCGCTTGGGATGAACAAGTCGGCAACAGATAGAGACAGTCCCTGCCGTTTGACAGGCTTACAGTCTAATCGGGGGAGACGGACAGACAAGAACAATGGCAATAAACAGCGTCAAGGGGAAGAACATCTCGTAAAAACAATGGCAACTAAATAGAATCAAGGCGATGTACAATTCATTAACAAAATGAATAGGAAGGCAAATGCTGGGGGGCCAGGCCTGAAAGGCTAAGGCTGGGGGCCAGGCCTGCGAACAGAAGGGTTCATGGCCAAGTTTGGAAGAGTAAGACTGGGGGGCCAACACTGGGTTTGGGCCCGAGAAGGGTTTGGGCCCAGACCTGGAAGGCAATTGCTGGGGGACCAGGCTTGGGATGCAAAGGCTAGAGGGGCAAAACTGGAACTAGAAGTGATCTGGGGCAGGCCTGGAAGGCAAAGGTTATTTGGACAAAACTGGAGCGAGAGGGGTTCGGGGTCAGGCCTTGAAGGTAAAGGCTGTAGGGTCAGACCTGTCAGTCAAAGGCTGTGGAGGCAAAACAGGAACGAAAAGTGTTTGGGGCCATGCCGGGAATGCAGAGGCTCGGGGGCCTTAACTGGAAGGAGAAGGGATCTTGGGCAGGCCTGAAAGGCAAAGGCTGGGGGCCCAAACCTGGAAGAAAAAGGGTTTGGGGTCAGGTTTGTAACGCAGCAAAGGCTGGGATGACTAATCTGCAACAATAAGGTTTCAGGGCCAGGCCTTGAATGCAAAGAATCCGGGGAGGTGCGGGGGCAAAACTGGAAAGAGAAGGGTTCAGGGACAGGCTTGGAAAGAAAAGGTTGGGGACCCGGGCCTGGAAAGTAAAGGCTGAGGGGCCAAAACCGGTTCAAATAGGGCTCGGGGACAAACCAGCAAGGCAAAAGCTGGGGTGCCAAGAATGGAAACGGAAGGGTTTGGAGGCAGTCCTAGAAGGCAAAGGTTGGAGGGCCACACCTGGAACAAGAAGGGTTTGGGGCCAGCCCTGCCTGGCAAAGGCTGGGAGGCCCAAATTGGAATGAAGAGAGTTCGGAGCCCGGCCTGCATGACAAAGGCTGGGGGCCCAAACTGGAACGAGAAGCGTTCGGGCCTGGCCTGGAAGGCAAAGACTCGGGGGATGAAACTGGAAGGAGAAGAGTTCGGGGCAAGGTCAGAAAGGGAAAAGCTGCGGCAATATACCTGGAATGAGAAGGGTTCGGGGCCAGCCTGGAAGGGAAAGCCTGGAGGACCGGGCCAGGATCAAGAAGGATTCGTGGCCAGGACTGAAATGCAAAGGCTGGGTGGCCTAAACTGGAACAAGAAGGGTTCATGGCCAAGCTTGGAAGGCGAAGGCTGGGCGGCCGAAACTGGAAAGAGATGTGTTCGTGGACAGGCCTACAAGGGAAAGGCTAGGGGCCCCAAACTGGATTGAGAAGGGTTCGGGACCAAACCTGAAGGCAAAGGCTGGGTGGCCAATTCTGGAAGGCAAAAGCTGGGGGGCCAGGTCTGGAATGAGATGGGTTCAGGGCCAGACCTGAAAGGCAAAGGCTGGGGGTGGGGCAATATTGGAATGACAAGTGTTCCTGGCCATGCCTGGAAGGCAATAGCTGGGGGTCAGGACTTGGAAGGCCAAGGCTCGGTGGCCAAAACTGGAACTAGGTTTTGGGACCAGGCCTAGAAAGCATAGTGTAGTGGAGCAAAACCTGAATGCGAAGGGATCGGGGCCAGATCTGGAAACCAAGAGCTGGGGGACCAGGGCTGGAAGACAAACCAAGGGGCACCAAAACCGGTACGAGAAAGGTTCGGCGCCATGTATGGAATGCAAAGCCTGGAGTGGGGGGTGGGGGAGGTACTTGAACAAGAAAAGTACGGGGCCAGGCCTGGAAGGCAAAGGCTGGGGGCGCAGGCCTGGAACGAGAAGGGTTCAGGGCCAGGCCTGGAAAGCAAAGTCTGGGGTCAGAGGTCAGGCCTCGAAAGAGAAACGTGAATAGCCAGGCGTGGATGGCAAAGTTGGGGTCCAAAATTGGAGCGAGAATCGTTTGGGTCCAGGCCTGGAAGGCAAAGGTCCGGGTGCCAAATGTGGAACTATAAGGATTCTGGACCAGGGCTGGAAGGTAATGGCTGGGAGGTCAAACCTGGAAAGAGAAGGGTCTTGGGCCAGACCTGGAAGGCAAAGGCTGGGGGGCCAGGCCTTAAAAGTTAAGATTAGGGGGCCAGGTCTGGAACAAGAAAGTTTCAGGGCCAGTCCTGAAAGGGTAAATCTGGGGGGCCTAAAGTGGAGTGAAAAGGGCTTGGGGACAGGCATGGAAGGCAAAGACGGGGGGTCAGGTATGAAAGGCTAAGGCTAGGGGTCCAGGCCTGGGACAAGAGGGGTTCAGGGCCAGGCCTGGAAGAGTAAGCCTGAAGGGGGAGCCCTAAGCTGGAATGAAAAGGATTTGGGGCCAGACCTGGAAGGCAAAGGCTGGCGGGCCAAAACTGGCAAGAGATAGTTTCTTTGTCAGTCCTGCAATTGAAGGCTGGGGGCCAAAAGTGGAGTGAGAAGGATTCAGGGCCAGGCCTGGAAGTCAAAGACTAGGGGGCAAACCTTGAGGTAGAAAGGTTTGCGACCATGCCTGGAAGGGAAAGACTGTGGGGCCCAAACTAGAAAGATAAAGGTTTGGGGCTAGGTCCGGAAGGCAAAGGCTGACGGGCCAAAACTGGAAAGAGAAAGGTTCTGGGTCATTCCTGCAATTAAAAGCTGGTAGCCAGAAGTGGAGGGAGAAGGATTCCAGGCCAGGCCTGTGAGTCAAAGGCTGGGGGGCAAACCTGTAAGGAGAAGGGTTTGCGACCAGGCCTGCAAGGGAATGACTGTGGTGTCCAAACTGGAAAGATAAAGGTTTGGGGCCAGGTCTGAAAGGCAAAGGCTGGGGGTCCAGGTCTGTAACTCAAAGGCTGGGTGGCCAAAACTGGAAAGAGTAGGCTTTTGGGTCAGACCTGCAAGTCAAAGCCTAGCCCGAGGAGAGGCGGGGGTGTGTGGCAAAAATGGAAAGAAAGGGTTCAGGGCCAGGGTTTGGGAACAGGCCTGGAAGAAAAAGGCTGAGGTGCCGAGTCTGTAACGAGGAAGATTCGAGGCCAGGCCTGGAAGGCAAAGGCTGGGAGGCCCAACCAGGAAAGAGAATGATTCGGGTTCAGGCCTGGAAAGCAAGGGCTGGAGAGCCAGGCCTGGAAGGCTAAGGCTAGGGGGCTAGGCCTGGAACGAGAAGGGTTCAGGGCCAGGCCTGGAAGGCTAAACCTCGGGGGCCTAAACTGAAGCAAGAAGGTTTTGGGGCCAGGCATGGAAGGCAAAGGCTAGGGGGCCAAAAGTGGACCAAGAAGGTTTCTGGACCAGGGCTGGAAGGTAAAGGCTGAGAGGCCAAACCTGGAACAAGAAGGGTTCGGGGCCAGACGTGGAAGGCAAAGGCTGGGGGGCCAACTCTGGAACGAGAAGGGTTTGGGGCCAGACCTGGAAGGCAATTGCTGGGGGACCCGGCCTGGGATGCAAAGGCTAGGGGGCCAAAACTGGAACTAGAAGTGATCTGGGGCAGGCCTGGAAGGCAAAGGCTTTTTGGCCAAAACTGGAGCGGGAAGGGTTCGGGGTCAGACCTTGATGGTAAAAGCTGGGGGGTCAGAACTGTCAGTCAAAGGCTGTGGAGGCAAAACAGGAACGAATAGTGTTCGGGGCCATGCTGGGAATGCAGAGGCGAGGGGGGGAGGTCTGAACTGGAACGAGAAGGGATCTTCGGCAGGCCAGAAAGGCAAAAGCTGGGTGGCCAAAGCTGGAGGGAAAAGTGTTTGGGGTCAGGTCTGTAACGCAGCAAAGGGTGGGGTGACTAATCACTAACAATAAGGGTTTAGGGCCAGGCCTGGAAGTCAAAGGCTCGGGGGAACGGCGGGGCAAACCTGGAAAGAGAAGGGTCCAGGGACAGGCTTGGAAAGCATAGGTTGGGGAGCCGGGCCTGGAAGGTAAAGTCTGAGGGGCCAAAACCGGTCCAAATAGGGCTCGGGGACAAACCTGCAAAGCAAAAGCTGGGTGGCCAAGAGAGGAAAGGGAAGCGTTTGGAGCTAGTACTAGAAGGCAAAGGTTGGGGGGCCAAACCTGGAACAAGAAGGGTTTGGGGCCAGCCCTGCGAGGCAAAGGCTGGGAGGCCTAAACTTGAATGAAAAGAGTTCGGAGCCCGGCATGCAAGACAAAGACTGGGTGCCCAAACTGGAACGAGAAGGGTTCGGGCCTGGCCTGGAATGCAAAGACTCGGGGGATGAAACTAGAAGGAGAAGAGTTCGGGGCAAGGTCAGAAAGGGAAAGGCTGGGGCCATAAACCGAAAATGAAAAGGGTTCGGCGCCAGCCTGGAAGGGAGAGCCTGGGGGACCGGGCCAGGATCAAGAGGGATTCGTGGCCAGGCCTGGAATGCAAAGGCTGTGTGGTCTAAACTGCAACAAGAAGGGTTCATGGCCAGGCTTGGAAGACAAAGGCTGGGCGGCCGAAACTGGAAAGAGATGTGTTCGTGGACAGGCCTACAACGGAAAGGCTAGGGGCCCCAAACTGGATTGAGAAGGGTTCGGGACCAAGCCTGGAAGGCAAAGGCTGGGTGGCCAATTCTGGAAGGCAAACGCTGGGAGGCCAGGCCTGGAATGAGACGGGTTCGGGGCAAAGGACCTGAAAGGCAAAGGCTGGGGGTGGGGCAAAACCGGAATGACAAGTGTTCCTGGCCATGCCTGGAAGGCAATGACTTTAGGTCAGGACTTGGAAGGCAAAGGCTCGGTGGCCAAAACTGGAACTAGGTTTTGGGACCAGACCTAGAAAGCAAAGAGTAGTGGAGCAAAACTCGAATGTGAAGGAATCGGGGCCAGATCTGCAAAGCAAGAGCTGGGGGGCCAGGCTTGGAAGACAAACCCTGGGGCGCCAAAACCGGTACAAGAAAGGTTCGGCGCCAGGTCTGTAATGCAAAGGCTGGAGTGGGGGGTAGGGGAGAAACTTGAACAAGAAAGGTAGGGGGCAAGTCTGGAAGGCAAAGGTTGGGGACCAAGGTCATGCCTCCAAAGAGAAACGTGAATGGCCAGGCCTGGAAGGCAAAGGCTGGTGTCCAAACCTGGAACGAGAATGGTTTGGGGCCAGGCCTGGAAGTCAAAGGCTCGGGGGCCAAAAGTGGAACAGGAAGGGTTCTGGACCAGGGCTGGAAGTTAATGGCTTGGAGGTCAAAACTGGAAAGAGAAGGGTCTTGGGCCAGAACTGAAAGGTAAAGAAAGGCTGGGGGGCCAGAACTGGAACAAGAAGAGATCGGGGCCAGGCATGGAAGTCAAAGGCCGGGTCGCCAGGCCAGAAAGATTAAGGTTAGGGGGCCAGGCCTGGAATAGGAAGGGGTCAGGGCCAGTCCTGGAAGGGTAAACACGGGGGGCCTAAACTGGAGCGAAAAGGGTTTGGGACCAGGCATGGAAGGCAAAGGCCGGGCGGCCAGGCCTGAAAGGCTGAGACTAGGGGTCCAGGCCTGCGACAAGAAGGGTTCAAGGCCAGGCCTGGAAGAGTAAGCCTGGGGTCTGGGGGGGCTAAGCTGGAATGAAAAGGATTTGGGGCCAGACCTGGAAGGCAAAGGCTGGGGGGTCAAAACTGGAAAGAGAAAGCTTCTGGGTCAGTCCTGCAATTAAAGGCTGGGGGCCAAACGTGGAGTGAGAAGGTTTGGGGGCAAGACCTGGAAGTCAAAGGCTGGGGGGCAAACCTTGAAGGAGAAGGTTTTGCGACCAGACCTGGAAGGGAAAGACTGTGGGGCTCAAACTGGAAAGATAAAGGTTTGTGGCCAGGTCTGAAGGGCAAAGGCTGGTGGTCCAGGCCTGTAACTCAAAGGCTGGGAGGCCAAAACTAGAAAGAGAAGGTTTTTGGGTCAGGCCTGGAAGGCAAAGCCTAGGCCGGGGAGGGGCGGGGGTGTGTGGCAAAAATGGAAAGAGAAGGGTTCAGGGCCAGGGTTTGGGAACAGGCCTGGTAAAAAAAGGCTGAGGTGCCGAATCTGTAGGGAGAAAGATTCGATGCCGGACCTGGGAGGCCAAGACTTGGAGGCCCAATCTGGAAAGAGTAGTGTTCGGTTTCAGGCCTGGGAAGCTAAGTCTAGGCGGCCAGGCCTAGAAAGAGAAGGGTTCAGGGGCAGGCCTGAAAGGGAAATCCTCGACAGCCTAAACTGAAGCAAGAAGGGTTTAGGGCCAGGAATGGAAGGCAAAGCCTCGGGGGCCAAAGCTGGAACAAGAAGGGTTCTGGAACAGGGCTAGAAGGTAAAGGCTGGGAGGCCAAGCTTGGAAAGAGAAGGGTCTTGGGAAAGACCTGGAAGGCAAAGACTGGGGGGCCTAAACAGGAATGAGAAGGGATCTGGGGCAGTCCTGGAAGGGAAATGTTGGGGAACCAAAACTGGAAGGAGAAGGGTAAGGAGCCAGGCCAGATAGGCAAAGGCTGGGGGGCGAAACCTGGAACGGGATGGGTTTGAGAACAGGCCTGGAAGAAAAAGGCTGATGTGCCATATCTGTAACGAAAAGGATTCGGGGAAAGGCCTGGAAGACAAAGGCTGGGGGGACAAAAGGGGCAATAGGAGGGTACGGGGCCAGGACTGGAAGGCAAAGGCTAGGTGGCCAAAACTGGAAAGAGAAGGGTTCACGACAGGCCTAGAAAGCAAAGCCTGGGAGGCCAAAATTGGAACGAGAATGGTTCGGGGACAGGCCTGCAAGGCCAAGGCCAAGGCCAAGGCCAAGGTCAAGGCAAAGGTAAAGGGAGGCCCAAACTGGAATGAGAAGGGTTCAGGCCAGGCATGGAAGGCAAAGGCTGGGTCGCAAAACCGGGAGTAGAAGGTTTAGCGGCTAGCCCTGGACAGGAAAGGCTACGGGGCCAAAACTGGAATAAGAAGCGTTCGGGGCCAGACCTGGAAGGCAAATGCTGGGGGGCCATAACTGGAATGGGAAGGGTTCGGGCGGGACAAGACCTGGAAAGCAAAGTCTGGGGTGCCAAAATTGGAATGAGAAGGTTTTGGAGACAGGTCCAGAAGGCAAAGGCTGGGTGGCCAAGACTGCAATGAGAAGCTTTCGGGGCCATGCCTGGAATGCAAAGGTTGGGGGGCCCAAACTGGAACGATAAGGGTTTGATGCCAGGCCGGGAAGGCAAAGGCTGGGAGGTCATACCTGGAAAGAGAAGGGTTCGGGTTCAGGCCTGGAAGACAAAGGCTGGGGGGCCAGGCCTGAAAGGCTAAGGTTAGGGGTCCAGGCCTGGAACAAGGAGGATTCAGGGCCAGGCCTGGAAGAGTATCCCTGGGGGACCTAAGCTGGAATGAAAAGAGTGTGGGGCCAGACCTGGAAGGCAAAGGCTGGGGCTCCTGGCTTGGAAGGCAAAGCCAGATTGGTCAGAACTGGAACGAGAAGGGTTTGGGGCCAGGCCTAGAAGACAAGGGATAGGAGCCCCAGTTGGAACGAGAAAGGTTCGGCGCCAGGCCTGGAATGCAATGGTTGGGCGGGGGGGGGGGGCGGTGAGGCCCGACACGAGAAATCTTCAGGGCTTGACCTGGAATGCAAAGGCTGGGAGGCCCAACCTGGAAAGAGAAGGTTTCGGTTTCAGGCCTGGAAAGCAAAAGCTGGAGGCCCAAAAGTGGAACCAGAAGGTTTTGGGACCAGGCCTGGGAAGCAATGTCTAGTGGAGCAAACCTGGAATGAGAAGGGTTTGGGGCCAGTCCTGGAAAGCAATGGCTGGGAGGCTGGGCTTGGAAGACAAACCCTGGGGCGCCAAAACTAGTACGAGAAAGGTTCAGCGCCAGGTCCGGAATGCAAAGGCTGGAGTTGGGGGTGGGAGGGGAATTTGAACAATAAAGGAACGGGGCCAGGCCTAGAAGGCAAAGGCTGCGGGGGGGAGCGGCTGGAACGAGAAGTGTTCAGGGCCCGGCCTGGAAGGCAAAGTCTGGGGTCAAATGTCAGGCTTCGAAAAAGAAATGTGAATGGCCAGGCCTGGATGGCAAAGGCTGGGGTCCAAAACTGGAACGAGAATGGTTTGGTGCCAGGCCTGGAAGGTAAAGGCTCGGGGGCCAAAAGTGGAAAAAGAAGGGTTCTGGACCAGGGCTGGAAGGTAATGGCTGGGAGGTCAAATCTGGAAAGAGAAGGGTCTTAGGCCTGACCTGGAAGGCAAAGGCTGGGGGGCCAGAACTGGAACAAGAAGGGTTGGGGCCAGGCATGGAAGGCAAAGGCTGCGGGGCAGGCCTGAAAGGCTAAGGTTAGGGGGCCAGGCCTGGAACAAGAAGGGTTCAGGGCCAGTCCTGGAAGGGTAAACCTGGGGGGCCTAAACCGGAGCGAAAAGGGCTTGGGGCCAGGCATGGAAGGCAAAGGCAGGGGGGCCAGGCCTGAAAGGCTAAGGGTAGGGGTCCAGGCCTGGGACAAGAAGGGTTCAGGGCCAGGCCTGGAAGAGTAAGCCTGGGGGGTCGGGGCGGGTAAGCTGGAATGAAAGGAATTTGGGGCCAGACCTGGAAGGCAAAGGCTGGCGGGCCCAAACTGGAAAGAGAAAGGTTCTGGGTCAGTCCTGCAATTAAAGGCTGGGGCCCAAAGGTGGAGTGAGAAGGATTCGGGTCCAGGCCTGGAAGGCAAATGCTGGGGGGCAAACCTTGAAGGAGAAGGGTTTGCGACCAGGCTTACAAGGGAAAGATTGTGGGGCCCAAACTGGAAAGATAAAGGTTTAGAGCCAGGTCTGGAGGGAAAAGGCTGGGGTCAGTCCAGGCCTGTAACTCAAAGGCTGGGAGGCTAAAACTGGAAAGAGAAGGTTTTTGGGTCAATTCTTGAAGGCAAAGCCTAGGCTGGGGAGGGGCGGGGGTGTGTGGCAAAAATGGAAAGAGAAGGGTTCAGGGCCAGGGTCTGGGAACAGGCCTGGAAGAAAAGGGCTGAGGTGCCAAATCTGTAACGAGAGAGATTTGAGGCCATGCCTGGGAGGCAAAGGCTGGGAGGTCCAACCTGTAAAGGGAAGGGTTCGGTTTCAGGCCTGGAAAGCAAAGGCTGGGGGGCCAGGCCTGGAACGAGAAGGGTTCAGGGACAGGCCTGGAAGGGTAAACCTCGGAGGCCTAAACTGGAGCAAGAAGGTTTTGGGGCCAGTCATGGAAGGCTAAGCCTCGAGGGCCAAAACTGGAACAAGAAGGGTTCTGGACCAGGGCTGGAAGGTAACGGCTGGGAGGCCAAACCTGGGAAGAGAAGCGTCTTGGGCCAGACCTGGAAGGCAAAGGCTAGGGGGCCAGAACTGGAACAGGAAGGGTTCGGGGCCAGACCTGGAAGGCAAAGACTGGGGGGCCTAAACAGGATTGAGTAGGGATATGGGGCAGTCCTGGAAGGGAAATTTTGGGGAACCAAAACTGGAAGGAGAAGCTTTAGGAGCCAGGCCAGATAGGCAAAGGCTGGAGGGCCAAACCTGGAACGAGATGGGTTTGAGAACAAGCCTGGAAGAAAAAGGCTGAGGTGCCATATCTGTAACGAGAAAGATTCAAGGAAAGGCCTGAAGACAAACGTTGGAGAGACAAAACGGGCAAGAGCAGGGTTCGGGGCCAGGACTGGAAGGCAAAGCCTAGGCCGGGGAAGGGCGAGTGTGTGTGGCAAAAATGGAAAGAGAAGGGTTCAGGGCCAGGGTTTGGGAACAGTGCTGGAAGAAAAAGGCTGAGGTGACGAATATGTAATGAGAAAGATTCGAGGCCAGATCTGGACGGCAAAAGCTGGGAGGGCTTACCTGGTAAGAGACGGGTTCGGTTTCAGGCTTGAAAAGCAAAGGCTGGGGGGCCAGGACTGGAAGGCAAAGCCTTGGGGACAAAACTGGAAAAAGAAGGGTTCTGGAGCAGGGCTGGAAGGTAAAGGTTGGGAGGCCAAACCTAGAAAGAGAAGGGTCTTGGGCCAGACCTGGAAGGCAAAGCCTGCGGGGCCAGGCCTGAAAGGCTAAGCTTAGGGGGCCAGGCCTGGAACAAAAGGGTTCAGGGCCCGTACTGAAAGGGTAAACTTGGGGGGCCTAAACTAGAGCTAAAAGGGCTTGGGGCCAGGCATGGAAGGCACATTTTGGGGGTCAGGCCTGAAAGGCTAAGGCTAGGAATCCAGGCCTGGGACAAGGAGGGTTCAGGGCCAGGTCTGTAAGAGTAAGCCTGGGGGCGCTTAAGGAAGAGAAGGTTCTTGGGCCAGACCTGGAAGGCAAAGGCTGGGTGGCCAGAACTGGAACAAGAAGGGTTCGGGGTCAGATCTGCAAGGCAAAGGGCTGGGGGCCAGAACTGGAATGAGAAGGGTTCGGGCGGGACAAGACCTGGAAAGCAAAGCCTTGGGTGCCAAAATTGGAATGAGACGTGTTTGGAGACAGGTCTGGAAGGCAAAGGCTGGGAGGCCAAGACTGCAATGAGAAGCGTTTGGGGCCATTCCTGGAATGCAAAGTTGGGGGCCCCAAACTAGAACGATAAGGGTTTGATGCCAGGCCGGGAACACAAACACTGGGGGGTCATACCTGGAAAGAGAAGGGTTCCGTTTCAGACCTGGAAGGCAAAGGCTGTGGGGCCAGCACTGAAAGGCTAAGGCTAGGGGGCCAGGCCTGGAACAAGGAGGGTTCAGGGTCAGACCTGGAAGGCCAAACCTTGGGGGCCTAAACTGGAGCGAAAAGGATTTGGGGCCAGGCATGGAAGGCAAAGCCTGGGGTCCAGGCCCGGAACAAGAAGGGTTCAGGGCCAGGCCTGGAAGAGTATGCCTGGGGGGCCTAAGCTGGAATGAGAAGGGTTTGGGGCCAGGCCTAGAAGACAAAGGCTCAGTGGCCACATTTGGAACGAGAAAGGTCCGGCGCCAGGCCTGGAATGTAATGGTTGGGCGGTGGGGTCGGTGAGGCCCGACACGAGAAACTTTCAGGGACTGGCCTGGAATGCAAAGGCTGGGAGGCCCAACCTGGAAAGAGAAGGGTTCGGTTTCAGGCCTGAAAAGCAAAAGCTGGTGGCCCATAAGTGGAACCAGAGGTTTTGCGACCAGGCCTGAGAAGCAAAGTATAGTGGAGCAAACCTGAAATGAGAAGGGTTTGGGGCCAGTCCTAGAAAACAATGGCTGGGAGGCCGGGCTTGGAAGACAAACCCTGGGGCGCCAAAACAAGTACGAGAAAGGTGAGGCGCCAGGTCCGGAATGCAAAGGCTGGGCTGTGGGGTGGGGGGAAACTGGAACAAGAAAGGTTCGAGGCCAGGCCTGCAAGGCAAAGGCTTGTGGGGCAAAATGGGAACTCGAAGCATTAAGGATCAGGCCAGAAAGGCAAAGACTGGGGGGCCTAAACAGTTATGAGAAGGGATCTGGGGCAGCCCTGGAAGGGAAATGTTGGGGAACCAAAACTGGAAGGAGAAGAGTAAGGAGCCAGCCTAGTTAGGCAAGGGCTGGGGGGCCAAACCTGGAATGAGATGGGTTTGCGAACAGGCCTGGAAGAAAAAGGCTGAGGTGCCATATCTGTAACGAGAAAGATTCGAGGAAAGACCTGGAAGACAAAGGCTGGGGCGATAAAACGGGAAATAGCAGCGTGCCGGGCCAGGCCTGGAAGGCAAAGGCAGAGGGGCCAGGCCTGGAAGGCAAAGGCAGAGGGGCCAAAACTGGAAAGAGAAGGGTTCAGGCCAGGCCTAGAAGGCAAAGCCTGGCAGGCCAAAATTGGAACGAGAATGGTTTGGGGAGAGGCCTGCAAGGCCAAGGCCAAGGCCAAGGTCAAGGCCAAGGCTAAGGCAAAGGTGAAAGGAGGCCCAAACTGGAATGAGAATGGTTCAGGCCAGGCATGGAAGGCAAAGGCTGGGGGGCAAAACCGGAAGGAGAAGGGTTTGTGGCCAGGCCTGGACAGGAAAGGCTACGGGGCCAAAACTGGAAAGAGAAAAGTTTGGGGCCAGGTCTGGAAGGCAAAGACTAGGGGAGCCAGTCCTGATCAAGGAGGGTTCCTGGCAAGGAAAGGAAGGATAAAGGTTTGGGGTCAGGTCTGTAACGCAGCAAAGGCTGGGGTGACTAATCTGTAGCAATAAGGGTTCAGGGCCAGACCCGGAAGGCAAAGGCTCGGGGGAGGGGCGTGGGCAAAACTGGAAAAAGAAGGGTCCAGGGACAGGCTTGGAAAGCAACTGTTGGCGAGCCGAGCCTGGAAGTTAAAGGCTGAGTGGCCAAAACCGGTTCCAATAGGGCTCAGGGACAAACCTGCAAGGCAGGAGCTGGGAGGGCAAGCATGGAAAGGGAAGGGCTCGCAACCAGCCCTAGAAGGCAAAGGTTGGGGGCCAAACCTGGAACAAGAAGGGTTTGGGGCCAGCCCTGCCAGGCAAAGGTTGGGGGCCAAACCTGGAACAAGAAGGGTTTGGGGCCAGCCCTGCCAGGCAAAGGCTGGGAGGCCCAAACTGGAATGAAGAGAGTTTGGAGCCCGGCCTGCAAGGCAAAGGCAAGGGGGGGCAAAACTGGAACGAGAAATATTGGGGTACATCAAAAATGGGCGGGGGGTTAAAATAGAAGCTTCCTGGGACAAAGTTAATAATAAGAATAATAATAATGATAATATTGGTATTTGTTAAGTGCTTCCTATGTGCCTAGCACTGTTCTAGGGGCAGGGGCAGATAATCAGGTTGTTCCAGGTAGGGCTCACAGTCTTCATCCCCATTTTACAGAAGAGGTAACTGAGGGACTGAGAAGTGAAGTGACTTGCCCAAGATCACCCCGCTGACAATCAGTGGATCCAGGATTAGAATCCATGACCTCTAACTCCCAAGCCTAGTCTCTTTCCAGTGTGCCACGCTACCTATGTGAGGGAAGTCCAGGTCTGTGGGACAGACACTGGAATCAGAGGTGTGCCAGGTCAGACTTGGAAGGGAAAGGCTAGGCGGCCAAAATTTGAACGAAAAGGTTTTGGGGCCAGGCCTGGAAGACAGGGATTGGGGGTCCAGGCCTGGAAGGCAAAGGCTGGGCGGCCCAAACTGGAACGAGAAGGGTTCGGGCCTGGCCTGGAAGGCAAAGACTCGGGGGATGAAACTGGAAGGAGAAGAGTTCGGGGCAAGGTCAGAAAGGGAAAGCTGCGGCCGTAAAACTGGAATGAGAAGGGTTCGGGGCCAGCCTGGAAGGGAAAGCCTGGAGGTCCGGGCATGGATCAAGAGCGATTCGTGGCCAGGCCTGGAAGGCAAAGGCTGGGTGGCCTAAACTTCAACAAGAAGGGTTCATGGCCAGGCCTGGAAGGCAAAGGCTGGGCGGCCGAAACTGGAAAGAGATGTGTTCGTGGACAGGCCTACAAGGGAAAGGCTAGGGGCCCCAAACTGGATTGAGAAGGGTTCGGGACCAAGCCTGGAAGGCAAAGGCTGGGTAGCCAAATCTGGAAGGCAAAGGCTGCGGGGCAGGGCCTGGAATGAGACGGGTTCGGGGCCAGACCTGAAAGGCAAAGGCTGGGGGTGGGTCAATACTGGAATGAGAAGTGTTCCTGGCCATGCCTGGAAGGCAATGGCTGGCGGTCAGGACTTGGAATGCAAAGGCTCGGTGGCCAAAACTGAAACTAGGTTTTGTGACCAGGCCTAGAAATCAAAGTGTAGTGGACCAAAACTTGAATGCGAAGGGATCAGGTCAGATCTGCAAAGCAAGGGCTGGGGGACCAGGCTTGGAAGACAAACCATGGTTCGCCAAAACCGGTACGAGAAAGGTTCAGCGGCAGGTGTGGAATGCAAAGACTGGAGTGGGAGGTGAGAGAGGAACTTGAACAAGTAAAGTACGGGGCCAGGCCTGGAAGGCAAAGGCTGGGGGCGCAGGCCTGGAATGAGAAGGGTTCAGGGCCAGGCCTGGTCAGGCAAAGTCTGGGGTCAGAGGTCAGGACTCGAAAGAGAAACGTGAATGGCCAGGTCTGGAAGGCAAAGGCTGGGGTCCAAAACTGGAACGAGAATGGTTTATGGTCAGGCCTGGAAGGCAAAGGCTCGGGGGACAAAAGTGGAACAAGAATGGTTCTGGACCAGGGTTGGAGGGTAATGGCTGGGAATTCAAACCTGGAAAGAGAGGGTCTTGGGCCAGACCTGGAAAGCAAAGACTAGGGGGCCAAAACTGGAAAGGGAAGGGTTCAGGCCAGGCCTAGAAGGCAAAGCCTGGCAGGCCAAAATTGGAACGAGAATGGTTCGGGGACAGGCCTGCAAGGCCAAGGCCAAGGCCAAGGTAAAGGGAGGCCCAAACTGGAATGAGAAGGGTTCGGGCCAGGCATGGAAGGCAAAGGCTGGGGACCAAAACTGGAAGGAGAAGGGTTTGTGGCCAGGCCTCATCTACCGCCCTCCCGGTCCAACCTCCAAGGGTCCAAGGGTTTGCGACCAGCCCTCCAAGGGACCGAAGCCTCGGGGGCCACAAGTGGAAAGAGAAGGGTTCTGGATCAGGGCTGGAAGCTAATGGCTGGGAGGTCAAACCTGGAAAGAGAAGGGTCTTGGGCCAGACCTGGAAGGCAAAGGCTGGGGGGCGAGAACTGGATCAAGAAGGGTTCGGGGCGAGGCATGGAAGGCAAAGGCTGCAGGGACAGGCCTGAAACAAGAGGGGTTCAGGGCCAGTCCTGGAAGGGTAAACCTGGCGGCCTAAACTGGAGCGAAAAGGGCTTGGGGTCAGGAATGGAAGGCAAACGCAGTGGGGCCAGGCCTGAAAGGCTAAGGCTAGGGGTCCAGGCTTGGGATAAGAAGGTTTCAGGGCCAGGCCTGGAAGAGTAAGCCTGCGGGGGCACCCTAAGCTGTAATGAAAAGGATTTGGGACCAGACCTGGAATTCAAAGGCTGGCGGGCCAATACTGGTAAGAGAAAGGTTCTTGGTCAGTCCTGCAATCAAAGGCTGGGGGCCAAAAGTGGAGTGAGAAGAATTCGGGGCCAGGCCTGGAAGGCAAAGGCTGGGGGGCAAACCTTGAAGGACAAGGGTTTGCGACCAGGCCTGAAAGGGAAAGATTGTGGGGCCCAAACTGGAAAGATAAAGGTTTGGGGCCAGATCTAGAGGGCAAAGGCTGGGGAGGTCCTGGCCTGTAACTCAAAGTCTAGGAGGCTAAAACTGGAAAGAGAGGGTTTTTGGGTCAGGCCGTGAAGGCAAAACCTAGGAAGGGGAGGGGCGGGGGTGTGGGGGAAATAATGGAAAGAACAGGGTTCAGGGCCAGAGTTCAGGAACAGGCCTGGAAGAAAAAGGCCGAGGTGCCGAATCTGTAACGAGAAAGATTCGAGGCCAGGCGTGGGAGGCAAAGGCTGGGAGGCCCAACCTGGAAAGGGAAGGGTTCGGTTTCAGGCCTGGAAAGCAAAGGCGGGGGGCGAGGCCTGGAAGGCTGAGGCTAGGGGGCAAGCCCTGGAATGAGAAAGGTTCATGGCCAGGGATGGAAGGGTAAACCTCGGGGGACTAAACTGGAGCAAGAAGGGTTTGCAGCCAGGCATTGAAGGCAAAGCCTAGAGTGCCAAAAGTGCTACAAGAAGAGTTCTGGACCAGAGCTGGAAGGTAAAGGCTGGGAGGCCAAACCTGAGAAGAGAAGGGTCTTGGGCCAGACCTGGAAGGCAAAGACTGGGGCGCATAAACAGGAATGAGAAGGTATCTGGGGCTGTCCTACAAGGGAAATGTAGGGCAACCAAAAATGGAAAGAAAGGTTAAGGAGCCAGGCCAGATAGGCAAAGGCTGGGGGGCCAAACTTGGAACGAGATGGGTTTGAGAACAGGCCTGGAGGAAAAAGGCTGTGGTACCATATCTGTAACGATACAGATTCGAGGAAAGGCCTGCAAGACAAAGTCTGGAGGGACAAAACGGCCAATAGATGGGTTCGGGGACAGGACTGGAAGGCAAAGGCAGGGGGGCCAGGCCTGGACGGCAAAGGCTAGGGAGCCAAAACTGGAAAGAGAAGGGTTCAGGCCAGGCCTAGGAGGAAAAGCCTGGGAGGCCAAAATTAGAATGAGAATGGTTCGGGGACAGGCCCGCAAGGCCAAGGCCAAGGCCAAGGCTAAGGTCAAGGACAAGGCAAAGTTAAAGGGAGGCCCAAACTGGAATGAGAAGGGTTCAGGCCAGGCATGGAAGGCAAAAGCTGGGGGGCACAACCGGAAGGAGAAGGGTTTATGGCCAGGCCTGGACAGGAAAGGCTATGGGGCCAAAACTGGAAAGAGAGAAGTTTGGGGCAAGGTCTGGAAAGCAAAGATTAGGGGAGCCAGGCCTGATCAAGAAGGGTTTTTGGCAAGGCTTGAAAGATAAAGGCTGGGGACCCAGAGCTGGAAGTCAACGCTGGAGGGCCAAAACTGGAAAGAGAAAGGTTCCGGGTCAGTCCTGCAATTAGGGTCCGGGTCAGTCGGCTGAGGGGCCGAATCTGTAACGAGAAAGATTCGAGGCCAGCCCTGGAAGGCAAAGGCTGGGAGACCAAACCCGGAAAGAGAAGGATTCGGTTTCAGGCCTGGAAGGCAAAGGCTGGGGGACCAGGCCTGAAAGGCTAAGGCTGGGGGGCCGGTTCTGGAAACAGAAGTCTACATGGCCACGCCTGGAAGAGTAAGCCTCGGGGGCCAACTCTGGAAGGAGAAGGGTTTGGGGCCAGAGCTGGAAGGCAATTGCTGGGGGACCAGGCCTGGGATGCAAAGGCTAGGGGGCCAAAACTGGAACTAGAAGTGATCTGGGGCAGGCTTGGAAAGGAAAGGTTGCTTGGCCAAAACTGGAGCGAGAAAGGTTCGGGGTGAGGCCTTGAAGGTAAAGGCTGGGGGGTCAGAACTGTGAGTCAAAGGCTGTGGAGCTAAAACAGGAACGAATAGTGTTCGGGGCCATGCCGGGAATGCAGAGGCTGGGGTTCCTAAACTGCAACGAGAAGGGTTTGGGGTCAGGTCTGTAATGCAGCAAAGGCTGCAGCAAAGCTGGGCCCGGTAGGTAAAGGCTGAGGCGCCAAAACCGGTTCAAATAGGGCTCGGGGACAAACCTGCAAGGCAAAAGCTGGGGGGCCAAGAATGGAAAGGGAAGGGTTCGGCGGCCAGTCCTAGAAGGCACAGTTGGGGGGTCAAACCTGGAACAAGAATGGTTTGGGGCCAGCCCTGCTAGGCAAAGCCTGGGAGGCCCAAACTGGAATGAAGAGAGTTCGGAGCCCGGCCTGCAAGACAAAGGCTGGGTGGCCAAAACTGGAACGAGAAGGGTTCGGCCCTGGCCTGGAAGGCAAAGACCGGGGGGATGAAACTGGAAGGAGAAGAGTTCAGGGCAAGGTCAGAAAGGGAAAGGCTGGGGCTGTAAAACTGGAATGAGAAGGGTTCGGGCCAGCCTGGAAGGGAAAGCCTGGAGGACCGAGTTTGGATCAAGAGGGATTCGTGGCCAGGCCTGGAAGGCAAAGGCTGGGTGGCCTAAACTTCAACAAGAAGGGTTCATGGCCAGGCCTGGAAGGCGAAGGCTGGGCGGCCGAAACTGCAAAGAGATGTGTTCGTGGACAGGCCAACAAGGGAAAGGCTAGGGGCCCCAAACTGGATTGAGAAGGGTTGGGGACCAAGCCTGGAAGGCAAAGGCTGGGTGGCCAATTCTGGCAGGCAAAAGCTGGGGGGCAGGGCCTGGAATGAGACAGGTTCGGGGCCAGACCTGAAAGGCAAAGGCTGGGGGTGGGTCAATACTGGAATGAGAAGTGTTCCTGGCCATGCCTGGAAGGCAGTGGCTGGGGGTCAGGACTTGGAAGGCAAAGGTTCGGTGGCCAAAACTGGAACTAGGTTTTGGGACCAGGCCTAGAAAGCAAAGTGTAGTGGAGCAAAACTGGAATGCGAAGGGATCGGGGCCAGATCTGGAAAGCCAGGGCTGGGGGCCAGGCTTGGAAGACAAACCCTGGGGCGCCAAAACCGGTACGAGAAAGGTTCGGCGCCAGGTCTGGAATGCAAAGGCTGGAGTGGGGGTGGGGGAGGAACTTGAACAAGAAAGGTACGGGGCCAGGCCTGGAAGGAAAAGAATGGGGCGGGAAGGCCTGGAACGAGACGGGTTCAGGGCCAGGCCTGGAAGGCAAAGGCTGGGGTCAAAGGTCAGGCCTCGAAAGGGAAACGTGAATGGCCAGGCCTGGATGGCAAAGGCTGATGTCCAAAACTAGAACGAGAAGAGTTTGGGGCCAGGCCTGGAAGGTAAAGGCTCGGAGGCCAAAAGGGGAACAAGAAGGGTTCTGGACCAGGGCTGGAAGGTAATGGCTGGGAGGCCAAATGTGGAAAGGGAATGGTCTTGGGCCAGACATGGAAGGCAAAGGCTGGCGGGCCAGACCTGAAAGGCTAAGGTTAGGGGGCCTGGCCTGGAACAAGAAGGGTTCAGGGCCAGTCCTAGAAGGGTAAACCTGGGGGGCCTAAACTGGAGCGAAAAGGGCTTGGGGCCTGGTCTGGAAGGCAAAGGCTGGGGCTCCAGGCCTTTAACTCCAAGGCTGGGAGGCCAAAACGGGAAAGAAAAGGCTCTTGGGTCAGGTCTGTTTGTCAAAGCCTAGGCCGCGGAGGGGCGGGAATGTGTGGCAAAAATGGAAAGAGAAGGGTTCAGTGCCAGGGTTTGGGACCAGGCCTGGAAGAAAAAGGCTGATGTGCCAAATCTGTATCGAGAAAGATTCGAGGCCAGGCCTGGAAGGCAAAAGCTGGGAGGCCCTACCTGGTAAGAGAAGGGTTCGGTTTCAGGCCTGGAAAGCAAAGGCTGGGGGGCCAGGCCTGGAAGGCTAAGGCTAGGGGGCCAGGCCTGGAACAAAAGGGTTCAGGGCCAGGCCGGGTAGGGTACACCTCGGGGGCCTAAACTGGAGCAAGAAGGGCTCTGGACCAGGGCTAGAAGGTAAAGGCTGGGAGGCCAAACCTGGAAAGAGAAGGGTCTTGGGCCAGACATGGAAAGGAAAAGCTCGGTGGCCAGATGTGGAACAAGAAGAGTTCGGGGCCAGACCTGGAAGGCAAAGGCTGGGGGGCCAGAACTGGAATGAGAAGGGTTCAGGCAGGACAAGACTTGGAAAGCAAAGTCTGGGGTGCCAAAATGGGAATGAGAAGGCTTTGGAGACAGGTCTGGAAGGCAAAGGCTGGGAGGTCATACCTGGAAAGAGAAGGGTTCGGTTTCAGGCCTGGAAGGCAAAGGCAGGGGGGCCAGGCCTGAAAGGCTAGGGTTAGGGGTCCAGGCCTAGAAGAAGAAGGGTTCAGGGCCAGGCCTGGAAGAGTATGCCTGGGAGGCCTATATTGGAATGAAAAGAGTTAGGGGACAGACCGGGAAGGCAAAGGCCGGGGCTCCTTGCTTGGAAGGCAAAGCCTGAGGGGTCAAAACTAGAATGAGAAGGGCTTGGGGCCAGGCCTGGAAAACAAAGGCTCAGGGGCCACAGTTGGAATGAGAAAGGTTCCGCGCCAGGCCTGGAATGCAATGGTTGGGCGCGGTGGGGGGTGGTGAGGCCCGACACGAGAAACCTCCAGAAGCTGGCCTGTGATGCAAAGGCTGGGAGGCCCAACCTGTAAAAAAGAAGGGTTTGGTTTCAGGCCTGGAAAGCAAAAGCTGGTGGCCCAAAAGTGGAACCAGAAGGTTTTGGGACCAGGCCTGGGAAGCAAAATCTAGTGGAGCAAACCTGGAAGGAGAAGGGTTTGGGGCCAGTCCTGGAAAGCAATGGCTGGGAGGCCGGGCATGGAAGACAAACCCTGGGGCGCCAAAACTAGTACGAGAAAGGTTCGGCGCCAGGTCCGGAATGCAAAGGCTGGGCTGTGGGGTTTGGGGAAACTGGAACAAGAAAGGTTCGGGGTCAGGCCTGGAAGCCAAAGACTGGGGGGGCCTAAACAGGAATGAAATAGGATCTGGGGCAATCCTGGATGGGAAATTTTGGGGATCCAAAACTGGAAGGAGAGGCGTAAGGAGCCAGGCCAGATAGGCAAAAGCTGGGGGGCCAAACCTGGAACGAGATGGGTTTGAGAACAGGCCTGGAAGAAAAAGGCTGAGGTGCCATATCTGTAACGATACAGATTCGAGGAAAGGCCTGGAAGACAAAGGCTGGGGCGACAAAACGGCCAAAAGATGTGTTCGGGCCCAGGACTGGAAGGCAAAGGCAGGGGGGCCAGGCCTGGACGGCAAAGGCTAGGGAGCCAAAACTGGAAAGAGAAGGGTTCAGGCCAGGCCAAGGAGGAAAAGCCTGGGAGGCCAAAATTGGAACGAGAATGGTTGGGGGACAGGCCTGCAAGGTCAAGGCCAAGGCCAGGGCCAAGGCAAAGTTAAAGGGAAGCCCAACCTGGAATGAGAAGGGTTCGGGCCAGGCATGGCAGGCAAAGGCTGGGGGGCAAAACCGGAAGGAGAAGGGTTTGTGGCCAGGTCAGGACAGGAAATGCTACGGGGCCAAAACTGGAAAGAGAATAGTTTGGGGCCAGGTCTGGAAGGCAAAGACTAGGGGAGCCAGGCCTGATCAAGGAGGGTTCCTGGAAAGCCTTTTAAGATAAATGCTGGGGACCAGGCGTGGATGTCAAAGGCTGGCGGGCCAAAACTGGAAAGAGAAAGGTTCTGGGTCAGTCCTTCAATTGAAGGCTGGGGCCCAAAAGTGGAGAGAGAAGGATTCGGGGCCAGGCCTGGAAGGCAAATGCTGGGGGCAAACCTGGAAGGAGAAGGGTTTGCGACCAGCCCTCGAAGCTAAAGATAGTGGGGCCCAAACTGGAAAGATAAAGGTTTGGGCCAGGTCTAGAAAGCAAAGCCTGGGCCGGGGAGGGGCGGAGGGGGAGTTGTGGCAAACATGGAAGTAGAAGGGTTCAGAGCCAGGGTTTGGGAACAAGCCTGGAAGGAAAAGGCTACGGGTCAGAACTGTCAATCAAATGCTGTGGAGGCAAAACAGGAACGAAAAGTGTTCGGGGTCATGCTCGGAATGCAGAGGCTGTGGGACCTAAACTGGAACGAGAAGGGATCTTGGGCAGACCAGAAAGGCAAAGGCTGGGGGGCCAAAGCTGGAAGGAAAAGGTTTTGGGGTGAGGTCTGTAACGCAGCAAAGGCTGGAGTGACTAATCTGTAGCAATAAGGAATCAGGGCCAGCCCTGGAAGACAAAGGCTCGGTTGAGGGGTGGGGAGAGGACCTTGAACAAGAAAGGTACTGGGCCAGGCCTGGAAGGCAAAGGCTGGGGTCAAAGGTCAGGCCTCGAAAGAGAAACCTGAATGGCCAGGCCTGGAAGGAAAGGCTGGGGTCAAATACTTGAACGAGAATGGTTAGGGGCCAGGCCTGGAAGGCAAATGTTCGGGAACCCAAAGTGGAACCAGAAGGGTTCTGGACCAGGGCTGGAAGGTAATGGCTGGGAGGTCAAACCTGGAAAGAGAAGGGTCTTGGGCCAGACCTGGAAGGCAAAGGCTGGGGGGCCAGAACTGGAACAAGAAGGGTTCCTGGCCAGGCATGGAAGGCAAAGGCTGGTTTGCCAGGCCTGAAAGGTTAAGGTTAGGGGGCCAGGCCTGGAACAAGAAGGGTTCAGGGTCAGTCCTGGAAGGGTAAACCTCGGGGGCCTAAACTGTAGTGAAAAGGCCTTGGGGCCAGGCATGGAAGGCAAAGGTTGGGGGGCCAGGCCTGAAAGGCTAAGGCTAAGGGTCCAGGCCTGGGACAAGAAGGGTTCAGGGCCAGGCCTGGAAGAGTAAGCCTGTTGGGGGCTTAAGCTGGAATGAAAAAAATTTGGGGCCAGACATGGAAGGCAAGGGCTGGGGGACTAAAAATGGAAAGAGAAAGGTTCTTGGTCAGTCCTGCAATTAAAGCCTGGGGACCAAAGGTGGAGTGAGAAGGATTCGGGGCCAGGCCTGGAAGTCAAAGGCTGGGGGGCAAACCTTGAAGGAGAAGGGTTTGCGACCAGCCCTTGAAGGGAAAGCCTGTGGGGCCCAAACTGGAAAGATAAAGGTTTGGGCCAGGTCTGGAAGGCAAAGGTTGGGCCGGGGAGGGGCGAGCGGAGGGGTGGCAAACATGGAAAGAGAAGCGCTCAGTGCCAGGGTTTGGGAACAGGCCTGGAAGAAAAAGGCTGAGGTGCCGAATCTGTAACGAGAAAGATCCGAGGCCAGGCCTGGAAGGCAAAGGCTGGGAGGCCAAACCCGGAAAGAGAAGGGTTCGGTTTCAGGCCTGGAATGCAAAGGCTGAGGGGTCAGGCCGGAAAGGCTAAGGCTAGGGGGCCAGGCCTGGAAACCGAAGGCTTCATGGCCAGGCCTGGAAGAGTAAGCCTGGGGGGCCAACTCTGGAATGAGAAGGGTTTGGGGCCAGACCTGGAAGGCAATTGCTGGGAGACCAGGCCTGGGATGCAAAGGCTAGGGGGCCAAAACTGGAACTAGAAGTGATCTGGGGCAGGCCTGGAAGGCAAAGGGTCTTTGGCCAAAACTGGAACGAGAAGGGTTCGGGGTCAGGCCTTAAAGGTAAAGGCTGGGGGGTCCGAACTGTCAGTCAAAGGCTGTGGAGGCAAAACAGGAACGGAAAGTGTTCGGGGTCATGCCAGGAATGCAGAGGCTGGGGGGCCTAAACTGGAATGAGAAGGGATCTTGGGCAGGCCAGAAAGGCAAAGGCTGGGGGCCTAAAGCTGGAAGGAAAAGGGATTGGGGTCAGGTTTGTAACGCAGGAAAGGCCGGGGTGACTAATCTGTAACAATAATGGTTCAGGGCCAGACCTGGAAGGCAAAGGCTCGGGGGAGAGGCGGGGGCAAACCTGGAAAAGGTAGGGTCCAGGGACAGGCTTGGAAAGCAAAGGTTGGGGAGGCGGGCCTGGAAGGTAAAGGCTGCAGGGTCAAAATTGGTTCAAATAGGGCTCGGGGACAAACTTGCAAGGCAAAAGCTGGGGGGGCAAGAATGGAAAGGGAAGGGTTCGGAACCAGTCCTAGAAGGTAAATGTTCGGGGGGCCAAACCTGGAACAAGAAGGGTTTGGGGCCAGCCCTGGCAGGCAAAGCTGGGACGCCCAAACTGGAATGAAGAGAGTTCGGAGCCCGGCCTGCAAGACAAAGGCTGGGGGGGGGCAAACTGGAACGAAAAGGGTTCGGCCCTGGCCTAGTAGGCAAAGACTCGGGGGATGAAACTGGAAGGAGAAGAGTTCGGCACAAAGCCAGAAAGGGAAAAGCTGCGGCCGTAAACCTGGAATGAAAGGGTTCGGGGCCAGCCTGGAAGGGAAAGCCTGGAGGACCGGGCCTGGATCAAGAGGGATTCGTGGCCAGGCCTGGAAGGCAAAGGCTGGGTGGCCTAAACTGGAACAAGAAGGGTTCATGCCCAGGCTTGGAAGGCGAAGGCTGGGCGGCCGACACTGGAAAGAGATGTGTTCATGGACAGGCCTACAAGGGAAAGGCTAGGGGCCCCAAACTGGATTGAGAAGGGTTCGGGACCAAGCCTGAAGGCAAAGGCTGGGTGGCCAATTCTGGAAGGCAAACGCTGGGGGGCCAGGCCTGGAATGAGACGGCGTCGGGGCCAGACCTGAAAGGCAAAGTCTGGGGGTGGGGCAATATTGGAATGAGAAGTGTTCCTGGCCATGCCTGGAAGGAAATGGCTGGCGGTCAGAACTTGGAAAGCAAAGACTCGCTGGCTAGAACTGCAACTAGGTTTTGGGACCAGGCCTAGAAAGCAAAGTGTAGTGGAGGAAAACTGGAATGTGAAAGGATGGAGCCAGATCTGGAAACCTAGGGCTGGGCGGCCAGGCTTGGAAGACAAACCCTGGGGTGCCAAAACAGGTACGAGAAAAGTTCGGCGCCAGGTCTGGAATGCAAACGCTGTAATGGTGGGTTGGGGGGGAACTTGAACAAGAAAGGTACGGGGCCTGGCCTGGAAGCCAAAGGCTGGGGGTGTAGGCCTGGAACGAGAAGGATTCAGGGCCAGGCCTGGAAGGCAAAGTCTGGGGTCAAAGGTCAGGCCTCGAAAGAGAAACGTGAATGGCCAGGCCTGGCTGGCAAAGGCTGGGGTCCAAAACTGGAACGAGAATGTTTTGTGGCCAGGCCTGTAAGGCAAAGGCTCGTGGGCCAAATGTGGAACAAGAAGGGTTCTGGACCAGGGCTGGAAGGTAATGGCTGGGAGGTCAAACCTGGAAAGAGAAGGGTCTTGGCCCAGGTCTGGAAGCCAAAGGCTGGGGGGGCCAGAAAAGGAACAAGAAGGGTTCGGGGCCAGGCATGGAAGGCAAAGGCTGCGGGGCCAGGCCTGAAAGGCTAAGGTGAGGGGGCCAGGCCTGGAAAAAGAAGGGTTCAGGGCCAGTCCTAAAAGGGTAAACCTGGGGGGCCTAAACTGGAGCGAAAAGGGCTTGGGGCCAGGCATGGAAGGCCATGGCCGGGCGTCTAGGCCTGAAAGGCTAAGGCTAGGGGTCCAGGCCTGGGACAAGAAGGATTCAGGGCCAAGCCTGGAAGAGTAAGTTTGGGGCCAGTACTAAAAGGGTAAACCTGGGGGGCCTAAACTGGAGCGAAAAGGGCTTGGGGCCAGGCATGGAAGGCCATGGCCGGGCGTCTAGGCCTGAAAGGCTAAGGCTAGGGGTCCAGGCCTGGGACAAGAAGGGTTCAGGGCCAGGCCTGGAAGAGAACATGGAAGAGTAAGTTTGGGGCCAGGTCTGGAAGGCAAAGACTAGGGGAGCCAGGCCTGATCAAGAAGGGTTCTTGGCAAGGCTTGGAAGATAAAGGCTGGGGAACCAGGCCTGGATGTAAAAGGTTGGTGATCCAAAACTGGAAAGAGAAAGGTTCTGGGTCAGACCTGCAATTTAAGGCTGAGGTCCAAAAGTGGAGTAAGAAGGATTCGGGGCCAGGCCTGGAAGGCAAATGCTGGGGGGCAAACATGGAAGGAGAAGGGTTTGCGACCAGCCCTTGAAGGGAAAGACTGTGGGGCTCAAACTGGAAAGATAAAGATTTGGGCCAGGTGTGGAAAGCAAAGGCTGGGCCGGGGAGGGGCGGGGGGTGTGGCACACATGGAAACAAAAGGGTTCAGGGCCAGGCTTTGGGAACAGGCCTTGAAGACAATGGCTGAGGGGCCGAATCTGTAACGACAAAATTTCGAGGCCAGGCCTGGGAGGCAATGGCTGGGAGGCCAAACCCGCAAAGAGAATGGTTCGGTTTCAGGCCTGGAAGGCAAAGGCTGGGGGGCCAGGCCAGAAAGGCTAAGGCTAGCGGGCCAGGCCTGGAAACAGAAGGCTTCTTGGCCAGGCCTGGAAGAGTAAGTCTGGCGGGGCAACTCTGAAACGAGGAGGGTTTGGGGCCAGACCTGGAAGGCAGTTGCTGGGGGATCAGGCCTGGAATGCAAAGGCTAGGGGTCCAAAACTGGAACTAGAAGTGATCTGGGGCAGGCCTGGAAGGCAAAGGCTGGGAGTCAGAACTGTCAGTCAAAGGCTATGGAGGCAAAACAGGAACAAAAAGTGTTCGGGGTCATGTCGGGAATGCAGAGGCTGGGGGGCCTAAACTTGAACGAGAAGGGATCTTGGGGGGCTGGGGAGCAAACATTGAAGGAGAAGGTTTTGCGACCAGACCTAAAAGGTAACGACTGTGGGGCCCACCTGGAAAGATAAAGGTTTGTGGCCAGGTCTGAAGGGCAAAGGCTGGGGGTCCAGGCCTGTAACTCAAGGGCTGGGAGGCAAAACTGGAAAGAGAAGGGTTTTGGGTCAGGCCTGGAAGGCAAAGCCTAGGCCGGGGAGGGGAGGGGGTGTGTGGCAAAAATGGAAAGAGAAGGGTTCAGGGCCAGGGTTTGGGAACAGGCCTGGTAGAAAAAGGCTGAAGTTCCAAATCTGTAAGGAGAGAGATTCGAGGCCGGACCTGGGAGGCCAAGGCTTGGAGGCCCAACCTGGAAAGAGTAGCGTTCGGTTTCAGGCCTGGAAAGCTAAATCTAGGGGGCCAGGCCTGGAACGAGAAGCATTCAGGGCCAGGCCTGAAAGGGAAATCCTCGACGGCCTAAACTGGAGCAAGAAGGGTTTGGGGCCAGGCATGGAAGGCAAAGCCTCGGGGGCCAGAACTGGATCAAGAAGGGTTCGGGGAGAGGCATGGAAGGCAAAGGCTGCGGGGACAGGACTGAAACAAGAAGGGTTCAGGGCCAGTCCTGGAAGGGTAAACGTGGGGGGGACTAAACTGGAGCGAAAAAGGCTTGGGGCCAGGCCTGGAAGTCAAAGCCTGGGGGGTAAACCTTTCAAAGAGAAGAGCTTGAGACCAGGCCTGCAAGGGAAAGACTGCGGGGACCCAACTGTAAAGATAAAGATTTGGGGCCAGGTCTAGAGGGCAAAGGCTTGGGGGGGTCCTGGCCTGTAACTCAAAGTCTAGGAGGCTAAAACTGGAAAGAGAGGGTTTTTGGGTCAGGCTGTGAAGGCAAAGCCTAGGCCGGGAGGGGCAGGGGTGTATGGGAAAAAATGGAAAGAGAAGGGTTCAGGGCCAGAATTCGGGTACAGGCCTGGAAGAAAAAGGCTGAGGTGCTGAATCTGTAACGAGAAAGATTCGAGGCCAGGCCTGGGAGGCAAAGGCTGGGAGGCCCAACCTGGAAAGGGAAGGGTTCGGTTTCAGGTCTGGAAAGCAAAGTCGGGGGGCAAGGCCTGGAAGGCTGAGGCTAGGGGGCAAGGCCTGGAACGAGAAAGGTTCATAGGCATGCCTGGAAGGGTAAACCTCGGGGGACTAAACTGGAGCAAGAAGGGTTTGGAGCCAGGCATGGAAGGCAAAGCCTCGAGGGCCAAAACTGGAACAAGAAGGGTTCTGGACCAGAGCTGGAAGGTAAAGGGTGGGAGGCCAAACCTGGGAAGAGAAGGGTCTTGGGCCAGACCAGGAAGGCAAAGGCTGGCGGGCGAAAACTGGAAAGAGAAAGGTTCTGGGTCAGTCCAGCAATTAAAGGCTGGGGGCCAAAGTTGGAATGAGAAGGATTGGGGCAGGTCTGGAAGGCAAAGACTGGGTGTCCAGGCCGGTAATTCGAAGGCTTTTGGGTCAGGCCTGGAAGACAAAGCCTGGGCCGGGGCAGGGTGGATGTTTGTGGCAAAAATGGAAAGAGAAGGGTTCAGGGCCAGCGTATGGGAACAGGCCTGGAAGAAAAGGCTGGGGTGACGAATCTGTAACGAGAACGATTCGAGGCCAGGTCTCGAAGGCAAAAGCTGGGAGGTCCTACCTGGAAAGAGAAGGGTTCGGTTTCAGGCCTGGAAAGCAAAGGCTGGGGGGTCAGGCCTGTAACGAGAAGGGTTCAGGGCCAGGCCTGGAAGTGTAAACCTTGCGGGCCTTAACTGAAGCAAGAAGGGTTTGGGGCCAGGCATGGAAGGCAAAGCCTCGGGGGCCAAAACTGGAACAAGAAGGCTTCTGGACCAGGGCTAGAAGGTAAAGGCTGGGAGGCCAAACCTGGAAAAGAGAAGGGTCTTGGGCCAGACCTGGAAGGCAAATGCTGCTGGCCAGAACTGAAACAAGAAGGGTTCGGGGCCAGACCTGGAAGGCAAAGAGTGGGGGGCCTAAACAGGAATGAGAAGGGATCCGGGGCAGTCCTGGAAGGGAAATGTTGGGGAACCTAAACTGGAAGGAGAAGGGTAAGGAGCCCGGCCAGTTACGCAAAGGCTGGGGGGCCTAACCTGGAACAAGATGGGTTTGAGAACAGGCCTGGAGGAAAAAGGCTGAGGTGCCATATCTGTAACGAGAAAGATTCGAGGAAAGACCTGGAAGACAAAGGCTGGGGGGACAAAATGGGAAATAGCAGGGTTCGGGGCCAGGCCTGGAAGGCAAAGGCTAGGGGCCCAAAACTGGAATGAGAAGGGTTCAGGCCAGGCCTAGTAGGCAAAGCCTGGGAGGCCAAAATTGGAACGAAAATGGTTCGGGGACAGGCCTGCAAGGCCAAGGCCAAGGAAAAGGCCAAGGCCAAGGCAAAGGTAAAGAGAGGCCCAAACTGGAATGAGAAGGGTTCGGGCCAGGCATGGAAGGCAAAGGCTGGGGGGCAAAACCCGAAGGAGAAGGGTTTGTGGGCAGGCCTGGACAGGAAAGATTACGGGGCCAAAACTGGAAAGAGAAAATTTTGGGGCCAGGTCTGGAAGGCAAAGACTAGGGGAGCCAGGCCTGATCAAGCAGGGTGCCTGGAAAGACTTTTAAGATAAAGGCTGTGGAACGAGGCCTGGAGGTCAAAGCCTGGCGGGCCAAAAACTGGAAAGAGAAAGGTTCTGGGTCAGTAATGCAATTAAAGCCTAGGGCCCAAAAGTGGAGTGAGAAGGATTCGGGGCCAGGTTTGGAAGGCAAATACTGCGGGGCAAACCTGGAAGGAGAAGGGTTTGCCACCAGGCCAGCAAGAGAAAGATGTGGGGCCCAAACTGGAAATAAAAAAGTTTGGGCCAGGTCTGGAAGGCAAAGGCTGGGCCGAGGAGGGGCGGAGCGGGCTGTGGCAAACATGGAAAGAGAAGGGTTCAGGGCCAGGGTTTGGGAACAGGCCTGGAAGAAAAGGGCTGAGGTGCCGAATCTGTAACAAGAAAGATTCAAGGTCAGGCCTGGAAGTCAAAGGCTGGGAGGCCAAGCCCGGAAAGAGAAGGGTTCGGTTTCAGGTCTGGAAGGCAAATGCTGGGGGGCCAGGCCTGAAAGGCTAAGGCTAGGGGGCCAGGCCTGGAAACAGAAGGGTTCATGGCCAGGCCTGGAAGAGTAAGCCTGGGGGGGCAACTCTGGAACGAGAAGGGTTTGGGGCCAGACCTGGAAGGCAATTGCTGGGAGACCAGGCATGGGATGCTAAGGCTAGGGGGCTAAAACTGGAACTAGAAGTGATTTGGGGGAGGCCTGGAAGGCAAAGGGTTTTTGGGCAAAACTGGAGCGAGAAGGCTTCGGGGTCAGGCCTTGAAGGCAAAGGCTGGGGGGTCAGAACTGTCAGTAAAAGGCTGTGGAGGCAAAACAGGAACGAAAAGTGTTCAGGGCCATGCCCGGAATGCAGAGGTTCGGGGGCCTAAACTGGAACGAGAAGGCATCTTGGGCAGGCCATAAACGCAAAGGCTGGGGGCCCAAAGCTGGAAGGAAAAGGGTTTGGGGTCAGGTTTGTAACGCAGCAAAGGCTGAGGTGACTAATCTGTAACAATATGGGTTCAGGGCCAGGCCTGGAAGGCAAAGGCTCGGGGGAGAGGCGGGGTGAAAACTGGAAAGAGAATGTTCCAGGGACAGGCTTGGAAAGCAAATGTTGGCGAGCCGAGCCTGGAAGGTAAAGGCTGAGGGGCCAAAACCGGTTCAAATAAGGCTCGGGGACAAACCTGCAAGGCAAAAACTGGGAGGCCAAGAATGGAAAGGGAAGGGTTCGAAGCCAGTCCTAGAAATCAAAGGTTGGGGGGGCCAAACCTGGAACAAGAAGGGTTTGGGGCCAGCCCTGCCAGGCAAAGGATGGGAGACCCAAACTGGAATGAAGACAGTTTGGAGCCCGGCCTGCAAAAAATAGGCTGGGGGGCTAAAACTGGAACGAGAAGGGTTCGGCTTTGGCTTGGAAGGCAAAGAGTCGGCGCATGAAACTGGAAGGAGAAGAGTTCAGGGCAAGGTTACAAAGGGGAAGGCTGGGGCTGTAAAACTGGAATGAGAAGGGTTCGGGGCGAGCCTGGAAGGGAAAGCCTGGAGGACCGGGCTTGGATCAAGAGGGATTCGTGGCCAGGCTTGGAAGGCGAAGGCTGGGCCGCCGAAACTGGAAAGAGACGTGTTGGTGGACAGGCCTACTAGGGAAAGGCTAGGGGCCCCAAACTGGATTGAGAAGGGTTCGGGACCAAGCCTGGAAGGCAAAGGCTGGGTGGCCAATTCTGGAAGGCAAACGCTGTTGGGCCAGACCTGGAATGAGACGGATTCGGCGCCAGACCTGAAAGGCAAAGGTTGGGGGTGGGGCAATACTGGAATGAGAAGTGTTCCTGGCCATGCCTGGAAGGCAATGGCTGGGGGTGAGGAATTGGAAGGCAAAGGCTCGGTGGCCAAAACTGGAACTAGGTTTTGGGAGCAGGCCTAGAAAAAAAAGTGTAGTGGAGGAAAACTGGAATGCGAAGGGATCGGGGCCAGATATGGAAAGCAAGGGCTGGGGGGCCAGGTTTGGAAGACAAACCTTGGGGTGCCAAAACCGGTACGAGAAATATTTGGCGCCAGGTCTGGAATGCACAGGCTGGAGTCGGGGGTTGGGGGAGGAACTTGAACAAGAAAGGTACAGGGCCAGGCCTGGAAGGCAAGGGCTCGGGGGGGGCAGGGCTGGAACGAGAAGGGTTCAGGGCCAGGCCTGGAAGGCAAAGGCTGGGCTCAAAGGTCATGCCTCGAAAGAGAAACGTGAATGGCCCGGCCTGGATGGCAAAGCCTGGGGTCCAAAACTAGAACGAGAATGTTTGGGGCCAGGCCTGGAAGGCAAAGGCTGGACCAGGGCTGGAAGGTAATGGCTGGGAGGTCTAACCTGGAAAGAGAAGGGTCTTAGGCCAGACCTGGAAGGCAAAGGCTGGGGGGCCAGAACTGGAACAAGAAGGGTTCGGGGTCAGGCTAGGAAGGCACAGGCTGGGGGGCCAGGCCTGAAAGGCTAAGGTTATGGGGCCACGCCTGGAACAAGAAGGGTTCAGGGCCAGTCCTGGAAGGGTAAACCTGGGGGGCCTAAACTGGAGCCAAAAGTGCTTGGGGCCAGGCATGGAAGACAAAGGTTGGGCGGCCAGGCCTGAAAGGCTAAGGCTAGGGCTCCAGGCCTCGGAAGGTGTTCAGGGCCAGGCCTGGAAGAGTAAGCCTGGGCAGGGGGGCGCTAAGCTGGAATGAAAATGATTTGGGGCCAGACCTGGAAGGCAAAGGCTGGGGGGCCAAAACTGGAAAGAGAAAGGTTCTGGGTCAGTCCTGCAATTAAAGGCTGGGGGCCAAAGGTGGAGTGAGAAGGATTCGGGACCAGGCCTGGAAGTCATAGGCAAGGAGGCAAACCTTGAAGGAGAAGGGATTGCGACCAGGCCTGCAAGGGTAAGACTGTGGGGCCCAAACTGGAAAGATAAAGGTTTGGGGCCAGGTCTGGAGGGCAAAGGCTGGGGGTCCAGGCCTGTAATTTAAAGGCTGGGAGGCCAAAACTGGAAAGAGAAGGCTTTTAGGTCAGGCCTGTAAGTCAAAGCCTAGGCCGGGGAGGGGCGGGGTTTTTTGGCAAAAATGGAAAGAGAAGGGTTCAGGGCCAGGGTTTGGGAACAGGACTGGAACAAAAAGGCTGAGGTGCCGAATCTGTAACGAGAAAGTTTTGAGGCTAGGCTTGGGAGGCAAAGGCTGGGAGGCCCAACCTGGAAAGAGAAGGGTTCGGTTTCAGGCCTGGAAAGCAAAGGCTGGGGGGCCAGGAATGGAAGGCTAAGGCTAAGGGGCCAGGCCTGGAACGAGAAAGGTTCAGGGCCAGGCCTGGAAGGGTAAACCTCGGGGGCCTAAACTGGAGCAAGAAGGGTTTGGGGCCAGACCTGGAAGGCAAAGACTGGGGGGCCTAAACAGGAATGAGAAGGGATCTGGGGCCGTCCTGGAAGGGAAATGTTGGGGAACCAAAACTGGAAGGTGAAGCTTTAGGAAGCTTTAGGAGCCAGGCCAGATAGAACAAAGGCCGGAAGGCAAAGACTGGGGGGCCTAAACAGGAATGAGAAGGGTTCTGGGGCAGTCTTGGAAGGGAAATGTTGGGGAACCAAAATTGGAAGAAGAAGGGTAAGGAGCCCGGCCAGTTACGCAAAGGCTCGGGGCCAAACCTGGAACGAGATGGGTTTGAGAACAGGCCTGGAAGAAAAAGGCTGAGGTGCCATATCTGTAACGATACAGGTTCGAGGAAAGGCCTGGAAGAAAAAGGCTGGGGGGACAAAACGGGCAATACCACGGTTCCGGGCCAGGACTGGAAGGCAAAGGCAGGGGGGCCAGACCTGAAAAGCAAAGGCTAGGGGGGCAAAACTGGAAAGAGAAGTGTTCAGGCCAGGTCTAGAAGGCAAAGCCTGGGAGGCCAAAATTGGAACGAGAATGGTTCAGGTACTGGCCTGCAAGGCCAAGGCCAAGGCCAAGGTAAGGGAAGGCCAAAACTCGAATGAGAAGGGTTCGGGGCAGGCATGGAAGTCAAAGGGTGGGGGACCAAAGCCGGAAGGAGAAGGGTTTGGGGCCAGGCCTGGACACGAAAGGTTACGGAGGCAAAACTGCTAAGAGAAAGGTTTGGGGCCAGGTCTGGAAGGCAAAGACTAGGGGAGCCAGGCCTGATCCAGAAGGGCTCCTGGAAAGGCTTTTAAGATAAAGGCTGGGGAACCAGGCCTGGAGGTCAAAGCCTGGCGGGCCAAAAACTGGAAAGAGAAAGGTTCTGGGTCAGTAATGCAATTAAAGCCTAGGGCCCAAAAGTGGAGTGAGAAGGATTCGGGGCCAGGCCTGGAAGGCAAATGCTGGGGGGCAAACCTGGAAGGAGAAGGGTTTGCGACCAGCCCTCGAAGGTAAAGACTGTTGGGCCCAAACTGGAAAGATAAAGGTTTGGGCCAGGTCTGGAAGGCAAAGGCTGCGCCGGGGAGGGGCGGGGGCGGGTGTGTGGCAAACATGGAAAGAGAAGGGTTCAAGGGCAGGGTTTGGGAACAGGCCTGGAAGAAAAAGGCTGAGGTGCCGAATCTGTAACGAGAAAGATTCGAGGCCAAGCCTGGAAGGCAAAGGCTGGGAGGCCAAACCCGGAAAGAGAAGGGTTTGGTTTCAGGCCTGGAAGGCGTAGGCTGGGGGGCCAGGCCTGAAAGGCAAAGGCTGGGGGGCCAGGCCTGAAATGCTAAGGCTAAGGGGCCAGGCCTGGAAACAGAAGGGTTCATGGCCAGGCCTGGAAGAGTAAGCCTGGGGGGCCAACTCTGGAACGAGAAGGGTTTGGGGCCAGACCTCGAAGGCAATTGCTGGGGCACCAGGCCTGGGATGCAAAGGCTAGCGGTCCAAAACTGGGATGAAAAGCATTTGGGGCCAGACCTGGAAGGCAAATGCTGGCAGGCCAAAACTGGAAAGAGAAAGGTTCTGGGTCAGTCCTGCAATTAAAGGCTGGGGCCCAAAAGTGGAGTGAGAGCGATTCGGGGCCAGGCCTGGAAGGCAAATGCTGGGGGACAAACCTGGAAGGAGAAGGGTTTGCGACCAGACCTCGAAAGGATAGTCTGTGGGGCCCAAACTGAAAATATAAAGGTTTGGGCCAGGTTTGGAGGGCAAACGCTGGGCCGGGGAGGGGCGGGGGTGGGTGTGGCAAACATGGAAAGAAAAGGGTTCAAGACCAGGGTTTGGGAACAGGTCTGGAAGAAAAAGGCTGAGGTGCCCAATCTGTAACGAGAAAGATTCAAGGCCAGGCCTGGAAGGCTAAGGCTGGGAGGCTAAACCCGGAAAGAGAAGGGTTCGGTTTCAGTCCTGGAAGGCAAAGGCTGGGGGCCAGGCCTGAAAGGCTAAGGCTAGGGGGCCCGGCCTGGAACAAGAATAGTTCAGGGCCAGTCCTGGAAGGGTAAACCTGGGGGGCCTAAACTGGAGCGAAAAGGGCTTGGGGCCAGGCATGGAAGGCAAAGGCTGGGGCACCAGGCCTAGGACAAGAAGGGTTCAGGGCCAGGCCTGGAAGAGTAAGCCTGGTTGGGGGGGGCTAAGCTGGACTGAAAGGATTTGGGGCCTGATCTGGAATGCCAAAGGCTGACGGGCCAAAATTGGAACAGAGAAAGGTTCTGGTCATTCCTGCAATTAAAGCTGGTAGCCAAATTGGAGTGAGAAGGATTCCGGGCCAGCCTGTTAGTCAAGGCTGGGGGGCAAACCTTTAAGGAGAAGGGTTTGCGACCAGGCCTGCAAGGGAAAGACTTTGGGGACCAAACTGGAAAGATAAAGGTTTGGGGCCAGGTCTGAAAGGCAAAGGCTGGGGACCAGGCCTGTAACTCACAGGCTGGGTGGCCAAAACTGGAAAGAGTAGGCTTTTGGGTCAGACCTGCAAGTCAAAGCCTAGCCCGGGAGAGGCGGCGGTGGTGTGGCAAAATGGAAGAAGGGTTCAGGGCCAGGGTTTGGGAACAGGCCTGGAAGAAAAAGGCTGAGGTGCGAGTCTGTAACGAGGAAGATTCAGGCCAGGCCTGGAAGGCAAAGACTACGAGGCCCAACCAGGAAAGAGAATGATTCGGGTTCAGGCCTGGAAAGCAAATGCTGGGGATCCAGGCCTGGAAGGCTAAGGCTAGGGGGCCAGGCCTGAGAGGAGAAGGGTTCAGGGCCAGGCCTGGAAGGGTAAACCTCGGGGGCCTAAACTGGAGCAAGAGGGTTTTGGGGACAGGCATGGAAGGCAAAGGCTTGGGGGCCAAAAGTGGACCAAGAAGGTTTCTGGACCAGGGCTGGAAGGTAAAGGCTGAGAGGCCAAACCTGGAACAAGAACGGTTCAGGGCCAGACCTGGAAGGCAAAGGCTGGGGGGCCAACTCTGGAACGAGAAGGGTTTGGGGCCAGACCTGTAGGCCAATTGCTGGGGGACCAGGCCTGGGATGCAAAGGCTAGGGGGCCAAAACTGGAACTAAGAAGTGATCTGGGGCAGGCCTGGAAGGCAAAGCCTTTTTGGCCAAAACTGGAGCGGGAAGGGTTCGGGGTCAGCCCCTTGATGGTGAAAGGCTGGGGGGTCAGAACTGTCAGTCAAAGGCTGTGGGACGCAAAACAGGAACGAATAGTGTTCGGGGCCATGTCGGGAAATGCAGAGGCGGGGGGGGGCGTGTCTGAAACTGGAACGAGAAGGGATCTTCGGCAGGCCAGAAAGGCAAAAGCTGGGCGGCCAAAGCTGGAGGGAAAAGTGTTTGGGGTCAGGTCTGTAAGGCAAGCAAAGGGTTTGGTTGACTAATCTGTAACAATAAGGGTTTAGGGCCAGGCCTGGAAGTCAAAGGCTCGGGGAATGGCGGGGGCAAACCTGGAAAGAGAAAGGGTCCAGGGACAGGCTTGGAAAGCAAAGGTGGGGAGCCGGGCCTGGAAGGTAAAGGCTGAGGGGCCAAAACGGTCCAAATAGGGATGGGGGACAAACCTGCAAAGCAAAAGCTGGGTGGCCAAGAGAGGAAAGGGAAGGGTTTGGAGCCAGTACTAGAAAGGCAAAGGCTGGGGGGCGAAACTGGAACGGGAATGGGTTTGAGGGGGCCAGGCCTGGAAGAAAAAGGCTGATGTGCCATATCTGTAACTAGAAAGATTCGAGGAAAGGCCTGGAAGACAAAGGCTGGGGGGACAAAAGGGGCAATAGGAGGGTACGGGGCCAGGACTGGAAGGCAAAGGCAGGGGGCCAGACCTGAAAGGCAAAGGCTAGGTGGCCAAAACTGGAAAGAGAAAGGGTTCACGACAGGCCTAGAAAGCAAAGCCTGAGAGGCCAAAATTGGAACGAGAATGGTTCGGGGACAGGCCTGCAAGGCCAAGCCCAAGGCCAAGGCCAAGGCCAAGGCAAAGGTAAAGGGTTGTCCAAACTGGAATGAGAAGAGTTTCGGGCCAGGCCTGGAAGGCAAAGGCTGGGTGGCAAAACCGGGAGTAGAAGGTTAGGGACTAACCCTGGACAGGAAAGGCTATGGGGGCCAAAATTGGAACAAGAAGGGTTCGGGGCCAGACCTGGAAGGCAAGGCTGGGGGGCCTAACTGGAATGGGAAGGGTTCGGGGCGGGACCAGACCTGGAAAGCAAAGTCCTGGGGTGCCAAATTGGAATGAGAAGGTTTTGGAGACCGGTCCGGAAGGCAAAGGCTGGGAGGCCAAGACTGCAATGAGAAGCGTTCGGGGCCATGCCTGGAATGCAAAGGTTGGGGGGCCCAAACTGGAACGATAAGGGTTTGATGCCAGGCTGGGAAGGCAAAGGCTGGGAGGTCATACCTGGAAAGAGAAGGATTCAGTTTCAGGCCTGGAAGACAAAGGCTAGGGGGCCAGGCCTGAAAGGCTAACGTTAGGTGTACATGCCTGGAACAGGAATGGTTCAGGGACAGGCCTGGAAGAGTATGCCTGGGGGACCTAACCTGGAATGAAAAAAGTTGGGGCCAGACCTGGAAGGCAAAGGCTGGGGATCCTGGATTGGAAGGCAAAGCCAGAGTGGTCAAAACTGGAATGAGAAGGGTGTGGGGCCAGGCCTAGAAGACAAAGGCTTAGGAGCCACAATTGGAACGAGAGAGGTTCGGCGCCAGGCCTGGAATGCAATGGTTGGGGGGGGAGGCGGTGAGGCCTGACATGAGAAACCTTCAGGGCCTGGCCTGGAATGTAAAGGCTGTGAGGCCCAACCTGGAAAGAGAAGGGTTCGGTTTCAGGCCTGGAAAGCAAATGCTGGTGGCCCAAAAGTGGAACCAGAACGTTTTGGGACCAGGCCTGGGAAACACTGTCTAGTGGAGCAAACCTGGAATGAGAAGGGTTTGGGGCCAGTCCTGGAAAGCAATGGCTGGGAGGCCGGGCTTGGAAGACAAACCCTGGGGCGCCCAAACTAGTACGAGAAAGGTTCGGCGCCAGGTCCGGAATGCAAAGGCTAGGGTGGGAGGTGGGGGGAAACTGGAACAAGAAAGGTTCGGGGCCAGGCCTGCAAGGCAAAGGCTTGTGGGGCAAAATAGGAACTCGAAGCAATAAGGATCAGGTCAGAAAGGCAAAGACTGGGCGGGCCTAACAGGAATGAGAAGGGATCTGGGGCAGTCCTGGAAGGGAAATGTTGGGGAACCAAAACTGGAAGAAGAAGTGTTAGGAGCCAGGCCAGTTGGGGAAAGGCTGGAGGGCCAAACCTGGAACGAGATGGGTTTGCGAACAGGCCTGGAAGAAAAAGGCTGAAGTGCCATATCTGTAACGAGAAAGATTCGAGGAAAGGCCTGGAAGACGAAGGCTGGAGGGACAAAACGGGAAATAGCAAGGTTCGGGGCCAGGACTGAAAGGCAAAGGCAGGGGGGCCAGGCCTGGAAAGCAAAGGTTAGGGGGCCAAATCTGGAAAGAGAAGGGTTCAGGCCAGGCTTAGAGGGCAAAGCCTGGGAGGCCAAAATTGGAACGAGAAGGGTTCGGGGACAGGCCTGCATGGCCAAGGCCAAGGTCAAGGCCAAGGCCAAGGCAAAGGTAAAGCGAGGCCCAAACTGGAATGAGAAGGGCCTTCCAGGCATGGATGGCAAAGGCTGGGGGCTAAAACCGGAAGGAGAAGGGTTTGTGGCCAGGCCTGCACAGGAAAGGCTATGGGACCAAAACTGGAAAGAGAAAGGTTTGGGTCCAGGTCTGGAAGGCAAAGACTAGGGCAGCCAGGACTGATCAAGAAGGGTTCCTGGAAAGGCTTTTAAGATAAAGGCTGGGGAACCAGGCCTGGATGTCAAAGGCTGGCGGGCCAAAACTGGAACGAGAAAGGTTCTGGGACATTCCTGCAATTAAAGGCTGGGGCCCAAAGGTGGAGTGAGAAGGATTCGGGGCCAGGCCTGGAAGGCAAATGCTGGGGTGCAAACCTGAAAGGCTAAGGCTAGGGAGCCAGGCCTGGAAACAGAAGGCTTCATGGCCGGGCCTGGAAGAGTAAGCCTGGGTAGTCATCTCTGGAACGAGAAGGCTTTGGGGCCAGACCTGGAAGGCAATTGCTGGGGGACCAGGCCTGGGATGTAAAGGCTAGGCGGCAAAACTGGAGCTAGAAGTGATCTGGGGCAGGCCTGGAAGGCAAAGGGTGTTTGGACAAAACTGGAGCGAGAAGGGTTCGGGGTCAGGCTTTGAAGGTAAAGGCTGGGGGGTCAGAGCTCTCAGTCAAAGGCTGTGGAGGCAAAACAGGAATAAAAAGTGTTCAGGGCCATGCCGGGAATGCAGAGCCTGGGGGGCCTAAACTGGAACGAGAAGGGATCTTGGGCAGGCCAGAAAGGCAAAGGCTGGGGGGCCAAAGCTGGAAGGAAAAGGGTTTGGGTTCAGGTCTGTAACGCAACAAAGGCTGGGGTGACTAATCTGTAGCAATGAGGGTTCAGGGTGAGGCCTGGAATACAAAGGCTCGGGGGAGGGCCGGGGGCAAAACTGTAAAGAGAAGCGTCCAGGGACAGGCTTGTAAAGCAAAGGTTGGGGAGCCGGGCCGGGAAGGTAAAGGCTGAGAGGCCAAAACCGGTTCAAATAGGGCTCAGGGACAAACCTGCAAGGCAAAAGCTGGGGGGCCAAGAATGGAAAGGGAAGGGTTTGCAGCCAGTCCTAGAAGGCAAAGGTTGGGGGGACAAACCTGAAACAAGAAGGGCTTGGGCCAAGCCCTGCCAGGCATAGGCTGGGAGACCCAAACTGAAATGAAGAGAGTTCGGAGCCAGGCCTCCAAGGCAAAGGGTGGGGGGCCAAAACTGGAAGGAGAAGTATTCAGGTACATAAAAAATCGAGGTGGGGGTAAAATATGGTAGAGAAGCGTCCTGGGATAGGGATAATAATAATAATAACAAAAATAATGGTAATATCAGTATTTGTTAAGTGCTTCCTATGTGCCAAGCCCTGTTCTAACGGCAGGGGCAGATAATCAGGTTGTCCCAAGTAGGCCTCACAGTCTTCATCCCCATTTTACAGATGAGGTAACTGAGGGACAGAAAATAGAAGTGACTTGCCCTAGGTCACCCAGGTGACAATCAGTAGATAAGCATTAGAATCCATGACTTCTGACTCCCAAGCCTGGGCTCTTTACACTGAGGAAGGCTACCTCTATGAGGGACATCCAAATATGTGGGACAGACACTGGAATGAGAAGGGTGCCAGGTCAGACCTGGAAGGCAAAGGCTAGGGGGCCAGAATTTGAACGAAAAGGGTTTGGGGCCAGGCCTGGAAGACAGCGGCTGGGGGTCCAGGCCTGGAAGGCAAAGGCTGGGCAGCCCAAACTGGAACAAGATGGGTTCGGGCCTGGCCTCGACTGCAAAGACTCGGGGGATGAAACTGGAAGTAGAAGAGTTCGAGGCAAGGTCAGAAAGGGAAAGGCTGGGGCCGTAACACTGGAATGAGAAGGGTTCGGGGCCAGCCTGGAAGGGAAAGCCTGAGGGACAGGGCCTGGATCAAGAGGGATTCGTGGCCAGGCCTGGAAGGCAAAGACTGGGTTCTAAACTGCAACAAGAAGGGTTCATGGCCAGGCTTGGAAGGCAAAGGCTGGGCGGCCGAAACTGGAAAGAGATGTGTTCGTGGACAGGCCTAGAAGGGAAAGGCTAGGGGCCCCAAACTGGATTGAGAAGGGTTCGGGACAAGCCTGGAGGGCAACGGCTGGGTGGCCAATTCTGGAAGGCAAGAGCCGGGAGGCCAGGCCTGCAATGAGACGGGTTCGGGTCCAGACATGAAAGGCAAAGGCTGGGGGTGGGGCAATAT
>NW_024396896.1:0-21148 GCF_004115215.2 Ornithorhynchus anatinus
GTGGGACAACCCGATTCCCCTGGGTCTACCCCAGCACTTAGAACGGTGCTCTGCACATAGTAAGCGCTTAATAAATATCAACATTCTGCGGCTTCTCCCGCCACCACTCACCCAGGCAGACACCACCCCCCACGCCTCCCCCCCGCCGCCTGGAGTGGCAGCGCAGTGGCCACTCAGGTAGAGGACCGAGGTGGCAGGGGGATCGGACCCTGGGAGAACATCGACAAGCCCCCAAGCCCGAGAGCGGCACCGGGCGCCCGACGGGGTACCGACATGGGCCCCATAATGGGGCGGCGCCCAGTCCGCCACAGCGCAAAGGTGGCGGGCGGGGGGGGGAGGGCTGTGCCCATGGGGAGGGGAGGGCCACCAGAGGGGACCGAGGCAACAGTCGGGCCCGGGCGGACCCTGGAGACCGAGGGAGACGGGGCGGCCGGAAGGAGAAGGCGAGACGGGGAGAAGAAAAAAAAGCGGGGGGCGAGGGGAGGCGGGCGGGGGGGTTGGGGGGAAAGTGAGGCCCGGGGACAGAGTGGGGCCGGGCGCCAAAAGGACGGGAGGCCAAAGGGGGAGAACGGGAGGAGAAAGGGGACCGAGGGCAAAAGGTGGGGCCGGGAAGCCAGCTGACGGGCCACAAAAAGAGGGACTTAGGACAAAGGGGGAGGCCCGGAGAAAAAGGACCGCGGCGACAAAAGGCCGGGCCCTTGAACAGAGGTCGGCGAAAGGAAAAGTCCCGACGAGGGGAAAAGGGCGTGGGCGTTGAGGCGTCAAGCGGACGGGGCCGGGAAAGGGGAGGCCAACAGCCGAGGGGAGGCCCGGACACAAAACGGAGCAGCCGAGGAGCAAAGGGGTCACCGGGAGCAGAGGTTGGGCCGGGAGCAAAGGTCAGACCCGCAGAAAAGGTTAGGCCAGAATAAAAGGTCAGACCCGCAGAAAACGGTCAGGCCGGAAGAAAAGGTCAGGTCGGGAGCCCAGGTCAGGCCGGAAGCAGAGGTTTAGCCGGCAGAAAAGATTAGGACGGGAGCAAAGGTCGGCCCGGGAGCAGAGCTTTAGCCGGGAGCAGCGGTTTGGCCGGGAGCAAAGTTGGGGCTGGGAGCAGAGGCTGGACCCGCAGAAAAGTTTAGGCTGGAAGAAAAGGTCAGGTCGGGTGCACAGGTGAGGCCGGTAGCCGAGGTGGGGCCGGGAGCAAACGCCACAACCGCAGAAAAGGTCAGGCCGGGAGTAAAGGTCAGGCCCGCAATAAAGTTAGGCCGGAAGAAAAAGGTCAGGTCGGGAGCACAGGTCAGGCCGGGAGCAGAGGTGGGCCGGGGAGCAAAGGTCAGACCCGCCAAAAAGGTTAGGCCGGAAGAAAAGGTCAGGTCGGGAGCCCAGGTCAGGCCGGAAGCAGAGGTTTAGCCGGCAGAAAAGATTAGGACGGGAGCAAAGGTAGGGCCAGGAGCAGAGGTTTCGCCGGGAGCAGAGGTTTGGACAGGAGCAAAGGTGGGGCTGGGAGCAGAGGCCAGACTCGCAGAAAAGGTTAAGCCGGAAGAAAAAGGTCGGGCCGGAGGAAAAGGTTTGGCCGGTAGGAAAGGGCAGGGTGGGAGAAAAGGTCAGATGCGCAGAAAAGGTCCGGCCGGGAACTCAGGACCGACAGGGAGAATAGGTGGGGTGAGCTGGGGACCGACCCAGGGGAGGAGAGGGAGCCCGGGGAGGGCAGGGGCCAAGACGAGCCGGGTTGGGGGGGGGCAAGGGAAGGCCAGCAGCAGAAACGGGGTGGCGGCGGCCAGGGCCGAGGGGGAGGGCCGGAGCCGAGGGCAGCGGGCGCTCCGGGAAGACCGGAGGCCGGGGACCAAGCAGAGGCCAGGCAGACGGCGGGTCCCGAGGCCAAGGCCAGGTGACAGGAGGACAAGGGGGGCGGCAAGAGGGGAAAGGGGGGCGCGAGGGGCCAAAGGGCAGGGCCGAGACGCCGGGAGGAGGCCCCGACAAGGGCTGGGGAAAGGAGGGAAAGGGCGCCGGGCTGGGGCCAAGGGGGGGTCTCGGGCCAGAAGGGAGAGCGTGGAGAGCCAGGCCAGCCTGGGCCAGGCCAGGCTAGGGGGAAGAGAGCCGGGGCGAGGGCAAGAGGGGAGGGACCAAGACGGGTAAAAGCGGGGGAAGACCGGGCCGGCCCGTGGGCGAGCCGCTGGGGCTGGAGAGTCCAAAGCCACCAGAAGAACAAGAAGAAGAAGAAGAAAAAGAAGAAGCCTCCTCCGCTTGCTGCTGCTCCTCCTCCTCCTAAACCTTCGCGTCCTGCTGCTCGGGCGCAAGGGGGTGGGGGCGGTCCTGCGGGGCCTGGCTGTCCAGCCGCTCGGGGCAAGAGCCTGCCCTGGCAGCGTTGGCGGCGGGGGCGGCGGGGGTGCCTCCGAGGGTGCGGCACCCCCCCACCCCCCCAACGACTCACCTGCAGTTCCTCTCCTCCTCCCGTGGCGGAGTTCGCGGCCCAAAGTCGGGGTGGCCCCGCCGAGGGGCGGGCAGCAGCCTCCAGCGACGGGCCCGGGCGGGCCGGGGCGGCGCTGCCGGCCGGCCCCACCGCGGTTCGGTCCTAGCAGGGCAAGACAAATAAATGCCAGGGTGAGCCAGCCAGCCAGCTTCCACCTCCGGCCTAGCTGCGGGGCCCCTGCCCGCCCACCTGCCCTCCCTCGCCCCCGTGGTTCCGGGGCCTAGGCCCCGTGGCACCCGTGGCAATAAGCCGCGCCCGCCTCCCCACAGCCCAGAAAGGGGGCCAGCTGGGCGGGGGATCGGCAAGGTCTCCTCAGGGGTCCGGGCCGGCCTTGGGCGGGGAGGACGGAGGGGGTTGGGGTGCTGCGCCGTCCCCAGCCGAGCGGATCGGACTGGCCGGCTACATGGAGCCCGGACCCCCGGGGTACCGGGAGGGGCCTGCGTCTCATCCCGCGGCTTCCCCCGCCCCCCACCCAGGCAGACACACCCCCCTCCGCCGCCCCACGCCCCGCCACCTGGGGTGGCAGCGTAGCGGCCACTCAGGGTGCGGGCCGAGGCGGGAGGGAGGTCGGACCCCAGGAGAAGACCGACGAGCCTCCAAGCCGGGGAGCGGCACCGGGCACCCGACGGGGGGCTGACAGGGGTCCCACAATGGGGCGGTGCTCAGTCCGCCACAGCGCACAGCTGGCGGGGTTGGGGGGCCTGGGCCCATGGGGAGGCGAGGGCCACCGGAGAGGCCCGTGGCAACGGTCAGGCCCGGGCAGACCCGGGAGACCGAGGGAGACGGGTCGGCCGGGAGGAGAAGGCGAGACGGGGAGAAGAAAAAAAACGGGGGGCGTGGGGAGACGGGTTGGGGGGCTGGGGGGAAGGTGGGGCTCTGGGACAGAGTGGGGCCGGGTGCCAACAGGACGGGGAGGGGGAAGGGGGAAGCCGGGAGGAGAAAGGGGGCCGAGGGCAAAAGGTGGGGCCGGGAAGCCAGCTGACGGGCCGCGAAACGGGGGACCTAGGACAAAGGGGGAGTCCCGGAGAAAAGGGACCGCGGCGAAAAAAGGCCGGGCCCGGGAACAGGGGTCGGCGAGAGGAAAAGGTCTGACGAGGGGTAAGGCGGGTGGGGGGGGGCGAGGCGACGAGGGGACGGGACCTGGAAACGGGAGGCCTACAGCCGAGGAGGGGCCCGGCCCCAAACCGAGCAGCCGAGGGGCAAAGGGTACACCGGGAGCAGAGGTTGGGCCGGGAGCAAAGGTCAGACCCGCAGAAAAGATTAGGCCTGGAGCAAAGGTCAGACCCGCAGAAAAGGTTAGGCCGGAAGAAAAGGTCTGGTCGGGAGCACAGGGCAGGCCGGGAGCAGAGGTTTAGCCGGGAGCAGAGGTTTGGTCGGGAGCAAAAGTGGGGCCGGGAGCTGAGGCCTGACCCGCCAAAAAGGTCAGGCCGGGAGCAAAGGTCAAGCCCGCAGAAAACCTTAGGTCGGAAGACAAACGGCGGGCCGAAAGAAATGGTCTGGCCGGGAGAAAAGGTGGGGCCGGGAGCAAAGGTCAGGCCCGCTGAAAAGGTTAATCCGGAAGAAAAAGGTATGGTCGGGAGCACAGGTCAGGCCAGGAGCAGAGGTTAGACCCGCAGAAAAGGTTAGGGCGGAAGAAAAGTCAGACCCGCAGAAAAGTTTAGGCCGGAAGAAAAGGTCAGGTCGGGAGCACAGGTCAGGCTGGGAGCAGAGGTTTAGCCGGGAGAAAAGATGGGGCCGGGAGCAAATGGTGGGCCGGTGGCAGACGTTTAACCGGGAGCAGAGGTTTAGCCGGGAGAAAAGATCAAGCCGGGAGCAAAGGGCGGGCCGGGGGCAGAGGTTTAACCGGGAACAGAGGTTTAGCCGGGAGAAGAGATCAGGCTGGGAGCAAAGGGCGGGCCGGGAGCAGAGGTTTAACCGGGAGCAGAGGTTTAGCCAGAAGAAAAGATCAGGCCGGGAGCAAAGGGCGGGCCGGGGGCAGAGGTTTAACCGGGAGCAGAGATTTAGCCGGGAGAAAAGATCAGGCCGGGAGCAAAGGGCGGGCCGGGGGCAGAGGTTTAGCCGGGAGAAAAGATCAGGCCGGGAGCAAAGGGCGGGCCGGGGGCAGAGGTTTAGCCGGGAGAAAAGATGGGGCCGGGAGCAAATGGCGGGCCGGGGGCAGACGTTTAACCGGGAGCAGAGGTTTAGCCGGGAGAAAAGATCAAGCCGGGAGCAAAGGGCGGGCCGGGGGCAGAGGTTTAACCGGGAACAGAGGTTTAGCCGGGAGAAAAGATCAGGCCGGGAGCAAAGGGTGGGCCGGGAGCAGAGGTTTAGCCAGCAGAAAAAATTAGGACAGGAGCAAAGGTCGGTCCTGGAGCCGAGGTTTAGCAGGGAGCAGCGGTTTGGCCGGGAGAAAAGATCAGGCCGGGAGCTAAGGGCAGACCCGCAGAAAAGCTTTAGCTGAGAGAAAAGGTCAGGCCGGTAGCAGAGGTTTCGGCGGGAGAAAAGGTGGGGCCGGGAGACAAGGTCGTGCAGGGAGCAAAGGGCGGCGCGGGAACCGAGGTTAAGCCAGGGGCAAAGCTCAGACGCGCAGAAAAGCTCCGGCCAGGAGGTCAGGGCCGACGGGGAAGAAAGTTGCGGCGAGCTGGGGACCGACCCAGGGGAGGAGAGGGAGCCCGGGGAAGGCAGGGGCCAAGATGACCCGGGGGGGGGGTGGGCAAGAGGAGGCCAATAGCAGAAACGGGGGGGCGGCAGCCAGGGCCGAGGCTGTGGGCCGGAGCCGAGGGCAGCGGGCGCTCTGGGAACACCGGAGGCCGGGGACCAAGCGGAGGCCAGGCAGACGGCGATGCCTGAGGCCAAGGCCAGGTGACGGGAGGACAAGGGGGATGGCGAGAGGGAAAAGGGGGGTGCGAGCGGCCAAAGGGCAAGGCCGGGACCAAGGGGGGGGCCTCAGGCCAGAAGGGAGGGCACACAGAGCCAGGCCAGGCCAGGCCAGGCCAGGCCAGGCCAGGCCAGGCCAGGCCAGGCCAGGCCAGGCCAGGGGAGGGGGAGAGAGCCGGGGAGAGGGCAAGAGGGGAGGGCCCAAGACGGGGACAAGCGGGGGAACACCGGGCCGTCCCGTGGGGGGCCGGTGGGGCTGGAGAGTCCAAAGCCACAAGAAGAAAAAGAAGAATCCTCCTCCGCTGGCTCCGCCTCCTCCTCCTACGCATCCTGCTGGTCGGGGCAAGGGAGGAGGAGGTGGGGGGGGGGCGGCTGGTCCGGCGGGGCCTGGCTGTCCAGCTGCTGGGGGCGGGATATTGCCCCGGTGGCGGTGGCGATGATGGTGAGGGCGACTCGGACGGTCCGGCGCTGCCCCCCCCCGACCCACGTGCAGGTGCTCTCCATCTTCTCCCACTAAGGTCGGTGTGGCCCCGCCGAAGGGCGGGCAGCAGGGTCCAGCGTCGGGCCCGGACGGAACGGCCGGCAGGCCCCACCGTGGTTCGGGCCTGGGAGGGCAAGAGAAACAAATGCCAGAATGAGCCAGCCAGCCGGCCACCCAGCAAGCCAGCTCCCACCTCCGGCCAAGCTGCGGGGCACCTGCCCGCCCACCCTCCCTCTCTGGCGGCCGCGGTTCCCTGGCCTAGGCCCCGTGACGTCCGTGTACATCAGAGTCCCACGCCCCACACGGACCCACCCTCCTCAGCCCGGAAAGGGGGCCAGCTGGCCGGGGGTGAGGCAGGTTCTCCTCGGGGGCCCGTGCCGGCCTGGGGCGGAGAGGGCGGCGGGGGTTGCGGTGCTTCGCCTGTTCCCAGCCGAGCGGAATGGACTGGCCGCCCGCAAGGAGCCCGGACCCCCGGGGTCCCGGGACGGGCCTGCGTCTCATCCCGCGGCTTCCCCCGCCACCACTCACCCAGGAAAAGACACCCCCCCCGCCGCCCCCCCTGCCCTCTGGGGTGGCCGCGCAGCGGCCACTCAGGGAGAGGGCCGAGGCGGCAGGGGGGTCAGACCGCAGGAGAACACCGAACAGCCTCCAAGCCCGGGAGCGGCAGGGGACCCCCGACGCAAACCGGGGGATCTAGGACAAAGGGGGAGGCCCCGAGAAAAGGGACCACGGCGACAAAAGGCCTGGCCCTGAAACAGGGGTCGGCGAGGCAAAAAGGTCCGAAGAGGGTAAAAGGGGGTGGGGGGGCGAGGGGACGAGGGGACGGTGCGGGGAAAGGGGAGACCCACAGCCGAGGGGAGGCCCGGACACAATACGGAGCAGCCGAGGAGCAAAGGGTTCACCGGGAGCAGAGGTTGGGCCGGGAGTAAAGGTCAGACCCGCAGAAAAGGTTAGGCCGGAAGAAAAGGTCAGGTCGGGAGAACAGGGCAGGCCGGGAGCAGAGGTTTAGCCGGGAGAAAAGATCAGGCCTGGAGCAAAGGGCGGGCCGGGGGCAGAGTTTTAACCGGGAGCAGAGTTTTAGCCAGTAGAAATCATCAGGCCGGGAGCAAAGGACGGGCCGGGAGCAGAGGCCAGACTCGCCAAAAAGGTCAGGCCGGAAGAAAATGGTCGGGCGGAGGAAAAGATCTGGCCTCGAGCAGAGGTTTGGCCGGGAGAAAAGATCAGGCCGGGAGAAAAGATCAGGCCGGGAGAAAAGATCAGGCCGGGAGAAAAGATCAGGCCGGGAGAAAAGATCAGGCCGGGGGCAGAGATTTAACCGGGAGCAGAGGTTTAGCCGGGAGAAAAGATGGGGCCGGGAGCAAAGATCGCTCCGGGAGCAGAGCCCAGACCCGCCGAAAAGTTCAGGCCGGAAGAAAAAGGTCAGGCCGGAGGAAAAGGTTTGGCCGGGAGAAAAGATCAGGCCGGAAAAAAACATCAGGCCGGGAGCAAAGGACGGGGCAGGGGCAGAGGTCAGGCCAGGAGAAAACATCAGGCCGGGAGCAAAGGGCGGGCCGGGAGCAGAGGTTTAGCCGGGAGAAAAGATCAGGCCGGAAGAAAAGATCACGCCCGGGGCAAAGGGCGGGCCGGGGGCAGAGATTTAACCGGGAGCAGAGGTTTAGCCGGGAGAAAAGATGGGGCTGGGAGCAAAGGGCGGGCCGGGGGCAGAGATTTAGCTGGGAGAAAACATCAGGTGGGAAGAAAAGATGAGGCCGGGAGCAAAGGGCGGGCCGGGAGCAGAGGTTTAACCGGGAGCAGAGGTTTAGCTGGGTGAAAAGATCAGGCCGGGAGCAAAGGGCGGGCCGGCGGCAGAGGTTTAACCGGGAGAAATGATCAGGCCGGGAGCAAAGGGCGGGCAGGGTCAGAGGTTTAGCCGGGAGAAATGATCAGGCCGGGAGCAAAGGGAGATCCGCAGAAAAGCTTAGGCCGGAAGAAAAGGTCAGGTCGGGTGCACAGGTCAGGCCAGGAGCAGAGGTTTAGCCGGGAGAAAAGATCAGGCCGGGAGCAAAGGGCGGGCCGGGAGCAGAGGTTTAGCCGGGAAAAAAGATCAGGCCGGGAGCAAAGGGAGACCCGCAGAAAAGGTGGGGCCGGGAGCAAAGGTCAGGCCCGCAGAAAAGGTTAATCCAGAAGTAAAAGGTCAGGTCTGGAGCACAGGTAAGGCCGCGGGCAGAGGTTTAGCCGGGAGAAAAGATCAGGCCGGGAGCAAAGGGCGGGCCGGGGGCAGAGGTTTAACCGGGAGCAGAGATTTAGCCGGGAGAAAAGATCAGGCCGGGAGCAAAGGGCGGGCCGGGGGCAGAGGTTTAGCCGGGAGAAAAGATCAGGCCGGGAGCAAAGGGCGGGCCGGGGGCAGAGGTTTAGCCGGGAGAAAAGATGGGGCCGGGAGCAAATGGCGGGCCGGGGGCAGACGTTTAACCGGGAGCAGAGGTTTAGCCGGGAGAAAAGATCAAGCCGGGAGCAAAGGGCGGGCCGGGGGCAGAGGTTTAACCGGGAACAGAGGTTTAGCCGGGAGAAAAGATCAGGCCGGGAGCAAAGGGTGGGCCGGGAGCAGAGGTTTAGCCAGCAGAAAAAATTAGGACAGGAGCAAAGGTCGGTCCTGGAGCCGAGGTTTAGCAGGGAGCAGCGGTTTGGCCGGGAGAAAAGATCAGGCCGGGAGCTAAGGGCAGACCCGCAGAAAAGCTTTAGCTGAGAGAAAAGGTCAGGCCGGTAGCAGAGGTTTCGGCGGGAGAAAAGGTGGGGCCGGGAGACAAGGTCGTGCAGGGAGCAAAGGGCGGCGCGGGAACCGAGGTTAAGCCAGGGGCAAAGCTCAGACGCGCAGAAAAGCTCCGGCCAGGAGGTCAGGGCCGACGGGGAAGAAAGTTGCGGCGAGCTGGGGACCGACCCAGGGGAGGAGAGGGAGCCCGGGGAAGGCAGGGGCCAAGATGACCGGGGGGGGGGGTTGGCAAGAGGAGGCCAATAGCAGAAACGGGGGAGCGGCAGCCAGGGCCGAGGCTGTGGGCCGGAGCCGAGGGCAGCGGGCGCTCTGGGAACACCGGAGGCCGGGGACCAAGCGGAGGCCAGGCAGACGGCGATGCCTGAGGCCAAGGCCAGGTGACGGGAGGACAAGGGGGATGGCGAGAGGGAAAAGGGGGGTGCGAGCGGCCAAAGGGCAAGGCCGGGACCAAGGGGGGGGCCTCAGGCCAGAAGGGAGGGCACACAGAGCCAGGCCAGGCCAGGCCAGGCCAGGCCAGGCCAGGCCAGGCCAGGCCAGGCCAGGCCAGGCCAGGCCAGGGGGAGAGAGCCGGGGAGAGGGCAAGAGGGGAGGGCCCAAGACGGGGACAAGCGGGGGAACACCGGGCCGTCCCGTGGGGGGCCGGTGGGGCTGGAGAGTCCAAAGCCACAAGAAGAAAAAGAAGAATCCTCCTCCGCTGGCTCCGCCTCCTCCTCCTACGCATCCTGCTGGTCGGGGCAAGGGAGGAGGAGGTGGGGGGGGGCGGCTGGTCCGGCGGGGCCTGGCTGTCCAGCTGCTGGGGGCGGGATATTGCCCCGGTGGCGGTGGCGATGATGGTGAGGGCGACTCGGACGGTCCGGCGCTGCCCCCCCCCGACCCACGTGCAGGTGCTCTCCATCTTCTCCCACTAAGGTCGGTGTGGCCCCGCCGAAGGGCGGGCAGCAGGGTCCAGCGTCGGGCCCGGACGGAACGGCCGGCAGGCCCCACCGTGGTTCGGGCCTGGGAGGGCAAGAGAAACAAATGCCAGAATGAGCCAGCCAGCCGGCCACCCAGCAAGCCAGCTCCCACCTCCGGCCAAGCTGCGGGGCACCTGCCCGCCCACCCTCCCTCTCTGGCGGCCGCGGTTCCCTGGCCTAGGCCCCGTGACGTCCGTGTACATCAGAGTCCCACGCCCCACACGGACCCACCCTCCTCAGCCCGGAAAGGGGGCCAGCTGGCCGGGGGTGAGGCAGGTTCTCCTCGGGGGCCCGTGCCGGCCTGGGGCGGAGAGGGCGGCGGGGGTTGCGGTGCTTCGCCTGTTCCCAGCCGAGCGGAATGGACTGGCCGCCCGCAAGGAGCCCGGACCCCCGGGGTCCCGGGACGGGCCTGCGTCTCATCCCGCGGCTTCCCCCGCCACCACTCACCCAGGAAAAGACACCCCCCCGCCGCCCCCCCTGCCCTCTGGGGTGGCCGCGCAGCGGCCACTCAGGGAGAGGGCCGAGGCGGCAGGGGGTCGGACCGCAGGAGAACACCGAACAGCCTCCAAGCCCGGGAGCGGCAGGGGACCCCCGACGCAAACCGGGGGATCTAGGACAAAGGGGGAGGCCCCGAGAAAAGGGACCACAGCGACAAAAGGCCTGGCCCGGAAACAGGGGTCGGCGAGGCAAAAAGGTCCGAAGAGGGTAAAAGGGGGTGGGGGGGCGAGGGGACGAGGGGACGGTGCGGGGAAAGGGGAGACCCACAGCCGAGGGGAGGCCCGGACACAATACGGAGCAGCCGAGGAGCAAAGGGTTCACCGGGAGCAGAGGTTGGGCCGGGAGTAAAGGTCAGACCCGCAGAAAAGGTTAGGCCGGAAGAAAAGGTCAGGTCGGGAGAACAGGGCAGGCCGGGAGCAGAGGTTTAGCCGGGAGAAAAGATCAGGCCTGGAGCAAAGGGCGGGCCGGGGGCAGAGTTTTAACCGGGAGCAGAGTTTTAGCCAGTAGAAATCATCAGGCCGGGAGCAAAGGACGGGCCGGGAGCAGAGGCCAGACTCGCCAAAAAGGTCAGGCCGGAAGAAAAAGGTCGGGCGGAGGAAAAGATCTGGCCGCGAGCAGAGGTTTGGCCGGGAGAAAAGATCAGGCCGGGAGCAAAGGGCGGGCCGGGGGCAAAGGTCAGGCCGGGAGAAAAGATCAGGCCGGGAGCAAAGGGCGGGCCGGGGGCAGAGATTTAACCGGGAGCAGAGGTTTAGCCGGGAGAAAAGATGGGGCCGGGAGCAAAGATCGCTCCGGGAGCAGAGCCCAGACCCGCCGAAAAGTTCAGGCCGGAAGAAAAAGGTCAGGCCGGAGGAAAAGGTTTGGCCGGGAGAAAAGATCAGGCCGGAAAAAAACATCAGGCCGGGAGCAAAGGACGGGGCAGGGGCAGAGGTCAGGCCAGGAGAAAACATCAGGCCGGGAGCAAAGGGCGGGCCGGGAGCAGAGGTTTAGCCGGGAGAAAAGATCAGGCCGGAAGAAAAGATCACGCCCGGGGCAAAGGGCGGGCCGGGGGCAGAGATTTAACCGGGAGCAGAGGTTTAGCCGGGAGAAAAGATGGGGCTGGGAGCAAAGGGCGGGCCGGGGGCAGAGATTTAGCTGGGAGAAAACATCAGGTGGGAAGAAAAGATGAGGCCGGGAGCAAAGGGCGGGCCGGGAGCAGAGGTTTAACCGGGAGCAGAGGTTTAGCTGGGTGAAAAGATCAGGCCGGGAGCAAAGGGCGGGCCGGCGGCAGAGGTTTAACCGGGAGAAATGATCAGGCCGGGAGCAAAGGGCGGGCAGGGTCAGAGGTTTAGCCGGGAGAAATGATCAGGCCGGGAGCAAAGGGAGATCCGCAGAAAAGCTTAGGCCGGAAGAAAAGGTCAGGTCGGGTGCACAGGTCAGGCCAGGAGCAGAGGTTTAGCCGGGAGAAAAGATCAGGCCGGGAGCAAAGGGCGGGCCGGGAGCAGAGGTTTAGCCGGGAAAAAAGATCAGGCCGGGAGCAAAGGGAGACCCGCAGAAAAGGTGGGGCCGGGAGCAAAGGTCAGGCCCGCAGAAAAGGTTAATCCAGAAGTAAAAGGTCAGGTCTGGAGCACAGGTAAGGCCGCGGGCAGAGGTTTAGCCGGGAGAAAAGATCAGGCCGGGAGCAAAGGGCGGGCCGGGGGCAGAGGTTTAGCCGGGAGAAATGATCAGGCCGGGAGCAAAGGGAGACCCGCAGAAAAGCTTAGGCCGGAAGAAAAGATCAGGTCGGGAGCACAGGTCAGGACAGGAGCAGAGGTTTAGCCGGGAGAAAAGATCAGGCCGGGAGCAAAGGGCGGGCTGGGGGCAGAGGTTTAACCGGGAGCAGAGGGTTTAGCCGGGAGAAAAGATAAGGCCGGGAGCAAAGGGCGGGCCGGGAGCAGAGGTTTAACCAGGAGCAGAGGTTTAGCCGGGAGAAAAGATAAGGCCGGGTGCAAAGGGAGACCCGCAGAAAAGGTGGGGCCGGGAGCAAAGTTCAGGCGCGCAGAAAAGTTTAATCCAGAAGAAAAAGGTCAGGTCTGGAGCACAGGTCAGGCCAGGAGCAGAGGTTTAGCCGGGAGAAAAGATGGGGCTGGGAGCAAATGGCGGGCCGGAGGCAGACGTTTAACCGGGAGCAGAGGTTTAGCCGGGAGAAAAGATCAAGCCGGGAGCAAAGAGCGGGCCGCGGGCAGAGGTTTAACCGGGAGCAGAGGTTTAGCCGGGAGAAAAGATCAGGCCGGGAGCAAAGGGCGGGCCGGGAGCAGAGGTTTAGGCGGGAAAAAAGATCAGGCCGGGAGCAAAGGGCGGTCCGGGGGCAGAGGCCAGACCCGCAGAAAAGGTCAGGCCGGAAGAAAAAGGTCGGGCGGAGGAAAAGATCTGGCCGCGAGCAGAGGTTTGGCCGGGAGAAAAGATCAGGCCGGAAGAAAAGATCAGGCCGGGAGCAAAGGGCGGGGCGGGGGCAGAGATTTAACCGGGAGCAGAGGTTTAGCCGGGAGAAAGATGGGGCCGGGAGCAAAGGGCGGGCCGGGGGCAGAGTTTTAGCCGGGAGAAATGATCAGGCAGGGAGCAAATGGAGACCCACAGAAAAGCTTAAGCCGGAAGAAAAGGTCAGGTCGGGAGCACAGGTCAGGCCAGGAGCAGAGGTTTAGCCGGGAGAAAAGATCAGGCCGGGAGCAAAGGACGGGCCAGGGGCAGAGATTTAGCCGGGAGAAAACATCAGGCCGGAAGAAAAGATCAGGCCGGGAGCAAAGGGCGGGCCTGGAGCAGAGGTTTAGCCGGGAGCAGAGGTTTAGCTGGGAGAAAAGATCAGGCCGGGAGCAAAGGGCGGGCCGGGGGCAGAGGTTTAACCGGGAGAAATGATCAGGCCGGGAGCAAAGGGCGGGCCGGGGGCAGAGGTTTAGCCGGGAGAAATGATCAGTCCGGGAGCAAAGGGAGACCCGCAGAAAAGCTTAGGCCGGAAGAAAAGGTCAGGTCGGGAGCACAGGTCAGGCCAGGAGCAGAGGTTTAGCCGGGAGAAAAGATCAGGCCGGGAGCAAAGGGCGGGCCGGGGGCAGAGGTTTAACCGGGAGCAGAGGTTTAGCCGGGAGAAAAGATCAGGCCGGGAGCAAAGGGTGGGCCGGGGGCAGAGGTTTAGCCGGGAGAAAAGATCAGGCCGGGAGCAAAGGGCGGGCCGGCGGCAGAGGTTTAACCGGGAGAAACGATCAGGCCGGGAGCAAAGGGCGGGCCGGGGGCAGAGGTTTAGCCGGGAGAAATGATCAGTCCGGGAGCAAAGGGAGACCCGCAGAAAAGCTTAGGCCGGAAGAAAAGGTCAGGTCGGGAGCACAGGTCAGCCCAGGAGCAGAGGTTTAGAGGGGAGAAAAGATCAGACCGGGAGCAAAGGGCGGGCCGGGAGCAGAGGTTTAGCCGGGAGAAAAGATCAGGCCGGGAGCAAAGGGAGACCCGCAGAAAAGGTGGGGCCGGGAGCAAAGGTCAGGCCCACAGAAAAGGTTAATCCAGAAGTAAAAGGTCAGGTCTGGAGCACAGGTAAGGCCGCGGGCAGAGGTTTAGCCGGGAGAAAAGATCAGGCCGGGAGCAAAGGGCGGGCCGGGGGCAGAGTTTTAGCCGGGAGAAATGATCAGGCAGGGAGCAAATGGAGACCCACAGAAAAGCTTAGGCCGGGAGAAAAGGTCAGGTCGGGAGCACAGGTCAGGCCAGGAGCAGAGGTTTAGCCGGGAGAAAAGATCAGGCTGGGAGCAAAGGGCGGGCCGGGGGCAGAGGTTTAACCGGGAGCAGAGGTTTAGCCGGGAGAAAAGATCAGGCCCGGAGCAAATGGTGGGCCGTGGGCAGAGGTTTAACCGGGAGCAGAGGTTGGGTCGGGAGCAGAGGTTTAGCCCGGAGAAAAGATCAGGCCGGGAGCAAAGGGCGGGCCGGCGGCAGAGGTTTAACCGGGAGCAGAGGTTTAGCCGGGAGTAAAGATCAGGCCGGGTGCAAAGGGAGACCTGCAGAAAAGGTGGGGCCGGGAGCAAAGGTCAGGTGCGCAGAAAAGGTTAATCCAGAAGAAAAAGGTCAGGTCTGGAGCACAGGTCAGGCCAGGAGCAGAGGTTTAGCCGGGAGAAAAGATGGGGCTGGGAGCAAATGGCGGGCCGGAGGAACCGGGAGCAGAGGTTTAGCCGGGAGAAAAGATCAAGCCGGGAGCAAAGGGCGGGCCGGGGGCAGAGGTTTAACCGGGAGCAGAGGTTTAGCCGGGAGAAAAGATGGGGCCGGGAGCAAAGATTGCGCCGGGAGGAGAGCCCAGACCCGCCGAAAAGTTCAGGCCCCAAGAAAAAGGTCAGGCCAGATGAAAAGGTTTGGCCGGGAGAAAAGATCAGGCCGGAAAAAAACATCAGGCCGGGAGCAAAGGACGGGGCAGGGGCAGAGGTCAGGCCGGGAGAAAACATCAGGCCGGGAGCAAAGGGCTGGCCGGGAGCAGAGGTTTAGCCGGGAGAAAAGATCAGGCCTGAAGAAAAGATCACGCCGGGAGCAAAGGGCGGGCTGGGGGCAAAGGTCAGGCCGGGAGAAAAGATCAGGCCGGGAACAAAGGGCGGGCCGGGGGCAGAGATTTAACCGGGAGCAGAGATTTAGCCGGGAGAAAAGATGGGGCCGGGAGCAAAGATCGCGCCGGGAGCAGAGCCCAGACCGGCCGAAAAGTTCAGGCCGGAAGAAAAAGGTCAGGCCAGAGGAAAAGGTTTAGCCGGGAGAAAAGATCAGGCCGGAAAAAACATCAGGCCGGGAGCAAAGGACGGGGCAGGGGCAGAGGTCAGGCCGGGAGAAAACATCAGGCCGGGAGCAAAGGGCTGGCCGGGAGCAGAGGTTTAGCCGGGAGAAAAGATCAGGCCGGAAGAAAAGATCACGCCGGGAGCAAAGGGCGGGCCGGGGGCAGAGATTTAACCGGGAGCAGAGGTTTAACCGGGAGAAATGATCAGGCCGGGAGCAAAGGGCGGGCCGGGTCAGAGGGTAAGCCGGGAGAAATGATCAGGCCGGGAGCAAAGGGAGACCCGCAGAAAAGCTTAGGCCGGAAGAAAAGTTCAGGTCGGGAGCACAGTTCAGGCCAGGAGCAGAGGTTTAGCCGGGAGAAAAGATCAGGCCGGGAGCAAAGGGCGGGCCGGGGGCAGAGGTTAAACCGGGAGCAGAGGTTTAGCCGGGAGAAAAGATGAGGCCCGGAGGAAAGGGTGGGCCGGGGGCAGAGGTTTAACCGGGAGCAGAGGTTTAACCGGGAGCAGAGGGTTTAGCCGGGAGAAAAGATCAGGCCGGGAGCAAAGGGCGGGCCGGCGGCAGAGGTTTAACCGGGAGCAGAGGGTTTAGCCGGGAGAAAAGATCAGGCCGGGAGCAAAGGGCGGGCCGGGAGCAGAGGTTTAACCGGGAGCAGAGGTTTAGCCGGGAGAAAAGATCAGGCCGGGAGCAAAGGGAGACCCGCAGAAAAGGTGGGGCCGGAGCAAAGGTTAGGCGCGCAGAAAAGGTTAATCCAGAAGAAAAAGGTCAGGTCTGGAGCACAGGTCAGGCCAGGAGCAGAGGTTTAGCCGGGAGAAAAGATGGGGCTGGGAGCAAATGGCGGGCCGGGGGCAGACGTTTAACCGGGAGCAGAGGTTAAGCCGGGAGAAAAGATCAAGCCGGGAGCAAAGGGCGGGCCGGGGGCAGAGGTTTAACCGGGAGCAGAGGTTTAGCCGGGAGAAAAGATCAGGCCGGGAGCAAAGGGCGGGCCGGGAGCAGAGGTTTATCGGGGAGAAAAGATCAGGCCGGGAGCAAAGGGCGGGCCGGGGGCAGGGGCCAGACCCGCCGAAAAGGTCAGGCCGGAAGAAAAAGGTCGGGCGGAGGAAAAGATCTGGCCGCGAGCAGAGGTTTGGCCGGGAGAAAAGATCAGGCCGGGGGAAAGGGCGGGGCAGGGGCAGAGATTTAACCGGGAGCAGAGGTTTAGCCGGGCGAAAGATGGGGCCGGGAGCAAAGGGCGGGCCGGGGGCAGAGATTTAGCCGGGAGAAAACATCAGGCCGGAAGAAAAGATCAGGCCGGGAGCAAAGGGCGGGCCGGGAGCAGAGGTTTAGCCGGGAGCAGAGGTTTAGCTGGGAGAAAAGATCAGGCCGGGAGCAAAGGGCGGGCCGGGGGCAGAGGTTTAACCGGGAGAAATGATCAGGCCGGGAGCAAAGGGCGGGCCGGGGGCAGAGGTTTAGCCGGGAGAAATGATCAGTCCGGGAGCAAAGGGAGACCCGCAGAAAAGCTTAGGCCGGAAGAAAAGGTCAGGTCGGGAGCACAGGTCAGGCCAGGAGCAGAGGTTTAGCCGGGAGAAAAGATCAGGCCGGGAGCAAAGGGTGGGCCGGGGGCAGAGGTTTAACCGGGAGCAGAGGTTTAGCCGGGAGAAAAGATCAGGCCGGGAGCAAAGGTTGGGCCGGGGGCAGAGGTTTAACCGGGAGCAGAGGTTTAGCCGGGAGAAAAGATCAGGCCGGGAGCAAAGGGCGGGCCGGCGGCAGAGGTTTAACCGGGAGCAGAGGGTTTAGCCGGGAGAAAAGATCTGGCCGGGAGCAAAGGGTGGGCCGGGGCAGAGGTTTAACCGGGAGCAGAGGTTGGGCCGGGAGCAGAGGTTTAACCCGGAGAAAAGATCAGGCCGGGAGCAAAGGGCGGGCCGGCGGCAGAAGTTTAACCGGGAGCAGAGGGTTTAGCCGGGAGAAAAGATCAGGCCGGGAGCAAAGGGCGGGCCGGGAGCAGAGGTTTAAACGGGAGCAGAGGTTTAACCGGGAGCAGAGGTTTAGCCTGGAGAAAAGATCAGGCCGGGAGCAAAGGGAGACCCGCAGAAAAGGTGGGGCCGGGAGCAAAGGTCAGGTGCGCAGAAAAGGTTAATCCAGAAGAAAAAGGTCAGGTCTGGAGCACAGGTCAGGCCAGGAGCAGAGGTTTAGCCGGGAGAAAACATGGGGCTGGGAGCAAATGGCGGGCCGGAGGAACCGGGAGCAGAGGTTTAGCCGGGAGAAAAGATCAAGCCGGGAGCAAAGAGCGGGCCGGGGGCAGAGGTTTAACCGGGAGCAGAGGTTTAGCCGGGAGAAAAGATCAGGCCGGGAGCAAAGGGCGGGCCGGGAGCAGAGGTTTAGCCGGGAAAAAAGATCAGGCCGGGAGCAAAGGGCGGGCCGGGGGCAGAGGCCAGACCCGCAGAAAAGGTCAGGCCGGAAGAAAAAGGTCGGGCGGAGGAAAAGATCTGGCCGCGAGCAGAGGTTTGGCCGGGAGAAAAGATCAGGCCGGAAGAAAAGATCAGGCCGGGAGCAAAGGGCGGGGCGGGGGCAGAGATTTAACCGGGAGCAGAGGTTTAGCCGGGAGAAAGATGGGGCCGGGAGCAAAGGGCGGGCCGGGGGCAGAGATTTAGCCGGGAGAAAACATCAGGCCAGAAGAAAAGATCAGGCCGGGAGCAAAGGGCGGGCCGGGAGCAGAGGTTTAGCCGGGAGCAGAGGTTTAGCTGGGAGAAAAGATCAGGCCGGGAGCAAAGGGCGGGCCGGGGGCAGAGGTTTAACCGGGAGAAATGATCAGGCCGGGAGCAAAGGGCGGGCCGGGGGCAGAGGTTTAGCCGGGAGAAATGATCAGTCCGGGAGCAAAGGGAGACCCGCAAAAAAGCTTAGGCCGGAAGAAAAGGTCAGGTCGGGAGCACAGGTCAGGCCAGGAGCAGAGGTTTAGCCGGGAGAAAAGATCAGGCCGGGAGCAAAGGGCGGGCCGGTGGCAGAGGTTTAACCGGGAGCAGAGGTTTAGCCGGGAGAAAAGATCAGGCCGGGAGCAAAGGGTGGGCCGGGGGCAGAGGTTTAACCGGGAGCAGAGGTTGGGCCGGGAGCAGAGGTTTAGCCGGGAGAAAAGATCAGGCCGGGAGCAAAGGGCGGGCCGCCGGCAGAGGTTTAACCGGGAGAAACGATCAGGCCGGGAGCAAAGGGCGGGCCGGGGGCAGAGGTTTAGCCGGGAGAAATGATCAGTCCGGGAGCAAAGGGAGACCCGCAGAAAAGCTTAGGCCGGAAGAAAAGGTCAGGTCGGGAGCACAGGTCAGGCCAGGAGCAGAGGTTTAGAGGGGAGAAAAGATCAGACCGGGAGCAAAGGGCGGGCCGGGAGCAGAGGTTTAGCCGGGAGAAAAGATCAGGCCGGGAGCAAAGGGAGACCCGCAGAAAAGGTGGGGCCGGGAGCAAAGGTCAGGCCCACAGAAAAGGTTAATCCAGAAGTAAAAGGTCAGGTCTGGAGCACAGGTAAGGCCGCGGGCAGAGGTTTAGCCGGGAGAAAAGATCAGGCCGGGAGCAAAGGGCGGGCCGGGGGCAGAGTTTTAGCCGGGAGAAATGATCAGGCAGGGAGCAAATGGAGACCCACAGAAAAGCTTAGGCCGGGAGAAAAGGTCAGGTCGGGAGCACAGGTCAGGCCAGGAGCAGAGGTTTAGCCGGGAGAAAAGATCAGGCTGGGAGCAAAGGGCGGGCCGGGGGCAGAGGTTTAACCGGGAGCAGAGGTTTAGCCGGGAGAAAAGATCAGGCGCGGAGCAAATGGTGGGCCGTGGGCAGAGGTTTAACCGGGAGCAGAGGTTGGGTCGGGAGCAGAGGTTTAGCCCGGAGAAAAGATCAGGCCGGGAGCAAAGGGCGGGCCGGCGGCAGAGGTTTAACCGGGAGCAGAGGTTTAGCCGGGAGTAAAGATCAGGCCGGGTGCAAAGGGAGACCTGCAGAAAAGGTGGGGCCGGGAGCAAAGGTCAGGTGCGCAGAAAAGGTTAATCCAGAAGAAAAAGGTCAGGTCTGGAGCACAGGTCAGGCCAGGAGCAGAGGTTTAGCCGGGAGAAAAGATGGGGCTGGGAGCAAATGGCGGGCCGGAGGAACCGGGAGCAGAGGTTTAGCCGGGAGAAAAGATCAAGCCGGGAGCAAAGGGCGGGCCGGGGGCAGAGGTTTAACCGGGAGCAGAGGTTTAGCCGGGAGAAAAGATGGGGCCGGGAGCAAAGATTGCGCCGGGAGGAGAGCCCAGACCCGCCGAAAAGTTCAGGCCCCAAGAAAAAGGTCAGGCCAGATGAAAAGGTTTGGCCGGGAGAAAAGATCAGGCCAGAAAAAAACATCAGGCCGGGAGCAAAGGACGGGGCAGGGGCAGAGGTCAGGCCGGGAGAAAACATCAGGCCGGGAGCAAAGGGCGGGCCGGGAGCAGAGGTTTAGCCGGGAGAAAAGATCAGGCCTGAAGAAAAGATCACGCCGGGAGCAAAGGGCGGGCTGGGGGCAAAGGTCAGGCCGGGAGAAAAGATCAGGCCGGGAGCAAAGGGCGGGCCGGGGGCAGAGATTTAACCGGGAGCAGATGTTTAACCGGGAGAAAAGATGGGGCCGGGAGCAAAGATCGCGCCGGGAGCAGAGCCCAGACCGGCCGAAAAGTTCAGGCCGGAAGAAAAAGGTCAGGCCAGAGGAAAAGGTTTAGCCGGGAGAAAAGATCAGGCCAGAAAAAAACATCAGGCCGGGAGCAAAGGACGGGGCAGGGGCAGAGGTCAGGCCGGGAGAAAACATCAGGCCGGGAGCAAATGCTGGCCGGGAGCAGAGGTTTAGCCGGGAGAAAAGATCAGGCCGGAAGAAAAGATCACGCCGGGAGCAAAGGGCGGGCCGGGGGCAGAGATTTAACCGGGAGCAGAGGTTTAACCGGGAGAAATGATCAGGCCGGGAGCAAAGGGCGGGCCGGGTCAGAGGTTTAGCCGGGAGAAATGATCAGGCCGGGAGCAAAGGGAGACCCGCAGAAAAGCTTAGGCCGGAAGAAAAGGTCAGGTCGGGAGCACAGGTCAGGCCAGGAGCAGAGGTTTAGCCGGGAGAAAAGATCAGGCCGGGAGCAAAGGGCGGGCCGGGGGCAGAGGTTAAACCGGGAGCAGAGGTTTAGCCGGGAGAAAAGATGAGGCCCGGAGGAAAGGGTGGGCCGGGGGCAGAGGTTTAACCGGGAGCAGAGGTTTAACCGGGAGCAGAGGGTTTAGCCGGGAGAAAAGATCAGGCCGGGAGCAAAGGGCGGGCCGGCGGCAGAGGTTTAACCGGGAGCAGAGGGTTTAGCCGGGAGAAAAGATCAGGCCGGGAGCAAAGGGCGGGCCGGGAGCAGAGGTTTAACCGGGAGCAGAGGTTTAGCCGGGAGAAAAGATCAGGCCGGGAGCAAAGGGAGACCCGCAGAAAAGGTGGGGCCGGAGCAAAGGTTAGGCGCGCAGAAAAGGTTAATCCAGAAGAAAAAGGTCAGGTCTGGAGCACAGGTCAGGCCAGGAGCAGAGGTTTAGCCGGGAGAAAAGATGGGGCTGGGAGCAAATGGCGGGCCGGGGGCAGACGTTTAACCGGGAGCAGAGGTTAAGCCGGGAGAAAAGATCAAGCCGGGAGCAAAGGGCGGGGCCGGGGGCAGAGGTTTAACCGGGAGCAGAGGTTTAGCCGGGAGAAAAGATCAGGCCGGGAGCAAAGGGCGGGCCGGGAGCAGAGGTTTATCGGGGAGAAAAGATCAGGCCGGGAGCAAAGGGCGGGCCGGGGGCAGAGGCCAGACCCGCCGAAAAGGTCAGGCCGGAAGAAAAAGGTCGGGCGGAGGAAAAGATCTGGCCGCGAGCAGAGGTTTGGCCTGGAGAAAAGATCAGGCCGGGGGAAAGGGCGGGGCGGGGGCAGAGATTTAACCGGGAGCAGAGGTTTAGCCGGGAGAAAGATGGGGCCGGGAGCAAAGGGCGGGCCGGGGGCAGAGATTTAGCCGGGAGAAAACATCAGGCCGGAAGAAAAGATCAGGCCGGGAGCAAAGGGCGGGCCGGGAGCAGAGGTTTAGCCGGAGCAGAGGTTTAGCTGGGAGAAAAGATCAGGCCGGGAGCAAAGGGCGGGCCGGGGGCAGAGGTTTAACCGGGAGAAATGATCAGGCCGGGAGCAAAGGGCGGGCCGGGGGCAGAGGTTTAGCCGGGAGAAATGATCAGTCCGGGAGCAAAGGGAGACCCGCAGAAAAGCTTAGGCCGGAAGAAAAGGTCAGGTCGGGAGCACAGGTCAGGCCAGGAGCAGAGGTTTAGCCGGGAGAAAAGATCAGGCCGGGAGCAAAGGGTGGGCCGGGGGCAGAGGTTTAACCGGGAGCAGAGGTTTAGCCGGGAGAAAAGATCAGGCCGGGAGCAAAGGTTGGGCCGGGGGCAGAGGTTTAAACCGGGAGCAGAGGTTTAGCCGGGAGAAAAGATCGGCCGGGAGCAAGGGCG
>NW_024396897.1:0-34330 GCF_004115215.2 Ornithorhynchus anatinus
CGGGAGCAATGGGCGGGCCGGCGGCAGAGGTTTAACCGGGAGCAGAGGTTTAGCCGGGAGAAAAGATCAGACCGGGAGCAAAGGGCGGGCCGGGGGCAGAGGTTTACCCGGGAGCAGAGGTTTAGCCGGGAGAAAAGATCAGGCCGGGAGCAAAGCGCGGGCCGGGGGCAGAGGTTTAACCGGGAGCAGAGGTTTAGCCGGTAGAAAAGATCAGGCCGGGATCAAAGGGCGGGCCGGGGGCAGAGGTTTAACCGGGAGCAGAGGTATAGCCGGGAGAAAAGATCAGGCCGGGAGCAAAGGGCGGGCCGGGGGCAGAGGTTTAACCGGGAGCAGAGGTTTAGCCGGGAGAAAAGATCAGGCCGGGAGCCAAGGGCGGGCCGGGGCAGAGGTTTAACCGGGAGGAGAGGTTTAGCCGGGAGAAAAGATCAGGCCGGGATCAAAGGGCGGGCCGGGGGCAGAGGTTTAACCGGGAGCATAAGTTTAGCCGGAAGAAAAGATAAAGCCGGGAGCAAAGCGCGGGCCGGGGGCAGAGGTTTAACCGGGAGCAGAGGTTCAGCCGGGAGAAAAGATCAGGCCGGGATCAAAGGGCGGGCCGGGGGAAGAGGTTTAACCGGGAGCATAGGTTTAGCCGGAAGAAAAGATAAAGCTTGGAGCAAAGGGCGGGCCGGGGGGCAGAGGTTTAACCGGGAGCAGAGGTTTAGCCGGGAAAAAAAAGATCAGGCCGGGAGCAAAGGGAGACCCGCAGAAAAGGTGGGGCCGGGAAGCAAAGGTCAGGCCCGCAGACAAGGTTTAATCCGGAAGAAAAAGATCAGGTCGGAAGCACAGGTCAGGCCAGGAGCAGAGGTTTAGCCGGGGAGAAAAGATGGGGCTGGGAGCAAATGGCGGGCCGGGGGCAGTGGTTTAACCGGGAGCAGAGGTTTAGCCGGGAGAAGAGATCAGGCCGGGAGCAAAGGGAGGGCCGGAAGCAGAGGTTTAACCCGGAGCAGAGGTTTAGCCGGGAGAAAAGATCAGGCTGGGAGCAAAGGGCGGGCCGGGAGCAGAGGTTTAGCCGGGAGAAAAGATCAGGCCGGGAGCAAAGGGAGACCCGTAGAAAAGGTGGGGCCGGGAGCAAAGATCAGGCCCGCAGAAAAGGTTAATCCAGAAGAAAAAGGTCAGGTCTGGAGCACAGGTAAGGCCTCGGCCAGAGGTTTAGCCGGAAGAAAATATCAGGCCGGGAGAAAGGGCGGGCCGGGAGCAGAGGGCTAACCGGGAGCAGAGGTTTAGCCGGGAAAAAAGATCAGGCCGGGAGCAAAGGGTGGGCCGGGGGCAGAGGTTTAGCCAGGAGAAAAGATCAGGCCGGGAGCCAAGGGCGGGCCGGCGGCAGTGGTTTGACCGGGAGCAGAGGTTGGGCCGGGAGCAGAGGTTTAGCCGGGAGATAAGATCAGGCCGGGAGCAAAGGGAGTGCCGGGGGCAGAGGTTTAACCGGGAGCAGAGGTTTAGCCGGGAGGAAAGATCAGGCCGGGAGCAAAGCACGGGCCGGGGGCAGAGGTTTAACCGGGAGCATAGGTTTAGCCGGAAGAAAACATAAAGCCGGGAGTAAAGGGTGTGCCGGTGGCAGAGGTTTAACCGGGAGCATTGGTTTAGCCGGGAAAAAAGATCAGGACGGGAGCAAAGGGAGACCCGCAGAAAAGGTGGGGCCGGGAGCAAAGGTCAGGCCGCAGAAAAGGTTAATACAGAAGAAAAAGGTCAGGTCTGGTGCACAGGTCTGGCCGCGGGCAGAGGTTTAGCCAGGAGAAAAGACCAGGCCGGGAGCAAAGGGCGGGCCGGGGGCAGAGGTTTAGCCGGGAGAAAAGATCAGGGCGGGAGCAAAGGGCGGGCCTTGGGCAGAGGTTTAACCGGGAGCAGTGGTTTAGGCGGGAGGAAAGATCAGGCCAGGAGAAAAGGGCGGGGGCGGGGGGCAGAGGTTTAACGGGAACCAGAGATTAGCCGGGAGAAAAGATCAGGCCGGGAGCAAACGGCGGGCCGGGGGCAGAGGTTTAAACGGGAGCAGAGTTTCAGCCGGGAGAAAAGAACAGGCCGGGAGCAAAGGGCAGGCCGGCGGCAGAGGTTTTACCGGGAGCAGAGGTTTAGCAGGGAAAAAAGATCAGGCCGGGAGCAAAGGGAGACCCGCAGAAAAAGGTGGGGCCGGGAGCAAAGGTCAGGCCCGCAGAAAAGGTTAATCCGGAAGAAAAAGATCAGGTCGGAAGCACAGGTCAGGCCAGGAGCAGAGGTTTAGATGGGAGAAAAGATGGGGCTGGGAGCAAATGGTGGGCCGGGGGTAGAGGTTTCACCGGGAGCAGAGGTTTAGCCGGGAGAAAAGATCAGGCCGGGAGCAAAGGGCGCGCCGGGGGCAGAGGTTTACCCGGGAGCAGTGGTTTAGCCGGGAGAAAATATCAGGCCAGGAGAAAAGGGAGGGGCGGGGGCAGAGGTTTCACCCGGAGCAGAGGTTTAGCCGGGGCAAAAGATCAGGCTGGGAGCAAAGGGCGGGCCGGGAGCAGAGGTTTAGCCGGGAGAAAAGATCAGGCCGGGAACAAAGGAAGACCCGTAGAAAAGGTGGGGCCGGGAGCAAAGGTCAGGCCCGCAGAAAAGGTTAATCCAGAAGAAAAAGGTCAGGTCTGGAGCACAGGTAAGGCCTCGGCCAGAGGTTTAGCCGGAAAAAAAGATCAGGCCGGGAGCAAAGGGCGGGCCGGGAGCAGAGGGCTAACCGTGGGCAGAGGTTTAGCCAGGAGAAAAGATCAGGCCGGGAGCAAAGGGCGGGCCGGCGGCAGAGGTTTAACCGGGAGCAGAGGTTGGGCCGGGAGCAGAGGTTTAGCCGGGAGAAAAGATCAGGCCGGGAGAAAAGGGAGTGCCGGGGGCAGAGGTTTAACCGGGAGCAGAGGCTTAGCCGGGAGAAAAGATCAGGCCGGGATCAAAGGGCGGGCCGGTGCCAGAGGTATAACCGAGAGCAGAGGTTTAGCCGGGAGAAAAGATCAGGCCGGGAGCAAAGGGTGGGCCGGTGGCAGAGGTTCAACCGGGAGCATTGGTTTAGCCGGGAAAAAAGATCAGGACGGGAGCAAAGGGAGACCCGCAGGAAAGGTGGGGCCGGGAGCAAAGGTCAGGCCGCAGAAAAGGTTAATACAGAAGAAAAAGGTCAGGTCTGGTGCACAGGTCTGGCCGCGGGCAGAGGTTTAGCCAGGAGAAAAGACCAGGCCGGGAGCAAAGGGCGGGCCGGGGGCAGAGGTTTAGCCGGGAGAAAAGATGAGGCAGGGAGCAAAGGGCGGGCCTTGGGCAGAGGTTTAACCGGGAGCAGTGGTTTAGGCGGGAGGAAAGATCAGGCCAGGAGAAAAGGGCGGGGCGGGGGCAGAGGTTTAACCGGGAGCAGAGGTTTAGCCGGGAGAAAAGATCAGGCCGGTAGCAAAGGGCGGGCCGGCGGCAGAGGTTTAACCGGGAGCAGAGGTTTAGCCGGGAGAAAAGATCAGGCCGGGAGCAAAGGGCGGGCCGAGGGCAGAGGTTTAACCGGGAGCAGAGGTTTAGCCGGGAGAAAAGATCAGGCCGGGAGCAAAGGGCGGGCCGGGGGCAGAGGTTTAACCGGGAGCAGAGGTTTAGCCGGGAGAAAAAGATCAGGCCGGGAGCAAAGGGCGGGCCGGGGGGCAGAGGTTTAACCGGGAGCAGAGGTTTAGCCGGGAGAAAAGATCAGGCCGGGATCAAAGGGTGGGCCGGGGGCAGAGGTTTAACCGGGAGCATAGGTTTAGCCAGAAGAAAAGATAAAGCCGGGAGCAAAGGGCAGGCCGGGGGCAGAGGTTTAGCCAGGAGAAAAGATCAGGCCGGGAGCAAAGGGCGGGCCGGCGGCAGAGGTTTAACTGGGAACAGAGGTTGGGCCGGGAGCAGAGGTTTAGCCGGGAGAAAAGATCAGGCCGGGAGCAAAGGGAGGGCCGGGGGCAGAGGTTTAACCGGGAGCAGAGGTTTAGCCGGGAGAAAAGATCAGGCCGGGATCAAAGGGCGGGCCGGCGGCAGAGGTTTAACCGGGAGCAGAGGTTTAGCCGGGAGAAAAGATCAGGCCGGGATCAAAGGACGGGCAGGGGGCAGAGGTTTAACCGGGAGCAGAGGTTTAGCCGGAAGAAAAGATAAAGCCGGGAGCAAAGGGCGGGCCGGGGGAAGAGGTTTAACCGGGAGCAGAGGTTTAGCCAGGAGAAAAGATCAGGCCGGGAGTAAAGGGCGGGCCAGTGGCAGAGGTTTAACTGGGAGCAGAGGTTTAGCCGGGAGAAAAGATCAGGCAGGGAGCAAAGGGCGGGCCGGGGGCAGAGGTTTAACCGGGAGCAGAGGTTTAGCCGGGAGAAAAGATCAGGCCGGGATCAAAGGGTGGGCCGGGGGCAGAGGTTTAACCGGGAGCAGAGGTTTAGCTGGGAGAAAAGATCAGGCCGGGATCAAAGGGCGGGCCGGGGGCAGAGGTTTAACCGGGAGCAGAGGTTTAGCCGGGAGAAAAGATCAGGCCGGGAGCAAAGGGAGACCCGCAGAAAAGGTGGGGCCGGGAGCAAAGGTCAGGCCCGCAGAAAAGGTTAATCCGGAAGAAAAAGATCAGGTTGTTAATCCGGAAGAAAAAGATCAGGTCGGAAGCACAGGTCAGGCCAGGAGCAGAGGTTTAGCCGGGAGAAAAGATGGGGCTGGGAGCAAATGGCGGGCCGGGGGCAGACGTTTAACCGGGAGCAGAGGTTTAGCCGGAAGAAAAGATAAAGCCGGGAGCAAAGGGCAGGCCGGAGGCAGCAGTTTAACCGGGAGCAGAGGTTTAGCCGGGAGAAGAGATCAGGCCGGGAGCAAAGGGAGGGCCGGGAGCAGAGGTTTAACCCGGAGCAGAGGTTTAGCCGGGAGAAAAGATCAGGCTGGGAGCAAAGGGCGCGCCGGGAGCAGAGGTTTAGCCGGGAGAAAAGATCAGGCCGGGAGCAAAGGGAGACCCGTAGAAAAGGTGGGGCCGGGAGCAAAGGTCAGGCCCGCAGAAAAGGTTAATCCAGAAGAAAAAGGTCAGGTCTGGAGCACAGGTAAGGCCTCGGCCAGAGGTTTAGCCGGAAGAAAAGATCAGGCCGGGAGCAAAGGGCGGTCCGGGAGCAGAGGGCTAACCGGGAGCAGAGGTTTAGCCGGTAAAAAAGATCAGGCCGGGAGCAAAGGGTGGGCCGGGGGCAGAGGTTTAGCCAGGAGAAAAGATCAGGCCGGGAGCAAAGGGCGGGCCGGCGGCAGAGGTTTAACCGGGAGCAGAGGTTGGGCCGTGAGCAGAGGTTTAGCCAGGAGAAAAGATCAGGCCGGGATCGAAGGGCGGGCCGGCGCCAGAGGTTTAACCGGGAGCAGAGGTTTAGCCGGGAGAAAAGATCAGGCCGGGAGCAAAGGGTGGGCCGGGGGCAGATGTTTAACCGGGAGCATTGGTTTAGCCGGGAAAAAAGATCAGGCCGGGAGCAAAGGGAGACCCGCAGAAAAGGTGGGGCCGGGAGCAAAGGTCAGGCCGCAGTAAAGGTTAATACAGAAGAAAAAGGTCAGGTCTGGTGCACAGGCCTGGCCGCGGGCAGAGGTTTAGCCAGGAGAAAAGACCAGACCGGGAGCAAAGGGCGGGCCGGGGGCAGAGGTTTAGCCGGGAGAAAAGATCAGGCCGGGAGCAAAGTGCGGGCCGGGGGCAGAGGTTTAAACGGGAGCAGAGTTTTAGCCGGGAGAAAAGAACAGGCCGGGAGCAAAGGGCGGGCCGGGAAAGAGGTTTAACCGGGAGCAGAGGTTTAGCCGGGAGAAAAGATCAGGAAGGGAGCAAAGGGCGGGCCGGGTGCAGAGGTTTAACCGGGAGCAGAGGTTTAGCCGGGAAAAAAGATCAGGCCGGGAGCAAAGGGAGACCCGCAGAAAAGGTGGGGACGGGAGCAAAGGTCAGGCCCGCAGAAAAGGTTAATCCGGAAGAAAAAGATCAGGTTGTTAATCCGGAAGAAAAAGATCAGGTCGGAAGCACAGGTCAGGCCAGGAGCAGAGGTTTAGCCGGGAGAAAAGATGGGGCTGGGAGCAAATGGCGGGCCGGGGGCAGACGTTTAACCGGGAGCAAAGGTTTAGCCGGAAGAAAAGATAAAGCCGGGAGCAAAGGGCAGGCCGGAGGCAGCGGTTTAACCGGGAGCAGAGGTTTAGCCGGGAGAAGAGATCAGGCCGGGAGCAAAGGGAGGGCCGGGAGCAGAGGTTTAACCCGGAGCAGAGGTTTAGCCGGGAGAAAAGATCAGGCTGGGAGCAAAGGGCGGGCCGGGAGCAGAGGTTTAGCCGGGAGAAAAGATCAGGCCGGGAGCAAAGGGAGACCCGTAGAAAAGGTGGGGCCGGGAGCAAAGGTCAGGCCCGCAGAAAAGGTTAATCCAGAAGAAAAAGGTCAGCTCTGGAGCACAGGTAAGGCCTCGGCCAGAAGTTTAGCCGGAAGAAAAGATCAGGCCGGGAGCAAAGCGCGGGCCGGGAGCAGAGGGCTAACCGGGAGCAGAGGTTTGGCCGGTAAAAAAGATCAGGCCAAGAGCAAAGGGTGGGCCGGGGGCAGAGGTTTAGCCAGGAGAAAAGATCAGGCCGGGAGCAAAGGGCGGGCCGGCGGCAGAGGTTTAACCGGGAGCAGTGGTTGGGCCGGGAGCAGAGGTTTAGCCAGGAGAAAAGATCAGGCCAGGATCGAAGGGCGGGCCGGCGCCAGAGGTTTAACCGGGAGCAGAGGTTTAGCCGGGAGAAAAGATCAGGCCGGGAGCAAAGGTTGGGCCGGGGGCAGATGTTTAACCGGGAGCATTGGTTTAGCCGGGAAAAAAGATCAGGCCGGGAGCAAAGCGAGACCCGCAGAAAAGGTGGGGCCGGGAGCAAAGGTCAGGCCGCAGTAAAGGTTAATACAGAAGAAAAAGGTCAGGTCTGGTGCACAGGCCTGGCCGCGGGCAGAGGTTTAGCCAGGAGAAAAGACCAGACCGGGAGCAAAGTGCGGGCCGGGGGCAGAGGTTTAGCCGGGAGAAAAGATCAGGCCGGGAGCAAAGTGCGGGCCGGGGGCAGAGGTTTAAACGGGAGCAGAGTTTTAGCCGGGAGAAAAGAACAGGCCGGGAGCAAAGGGCGGGCCGGGAAAGAGGTTTAACCGGGAGCAGAGGTTTAGCCGGGAGAAAAGATCAGGCCGGGAGCAAAGGGCGGGCCGGGGGGAGAGGTTTAAACGGGAGCAGAGTTTTAGCCGGGAGAAAAGAACAGGCCGGGAGCAAAGGGCGGGCCGGGAAAGAGGTTTAACCGGGAGCAGAGGTTTAGCCGGGAGAAAAGATCAGGCCGGGAGCAAAGGGCGGGCCGGGGGGAGAGTTTTAACCGGGAGCAGAGGTTTAGCCGGGAGAAAAGATCAGGCCGGGAGCAAAGGGCGGACCTTGGGCAGAGGTTTAACCGGGAGCAGTGGTTTAGCCGGGAGAAAAGATCAGGCCGGGAGTAAAGGGAGACCCGTAGAAAAGGTGGGGCCGGGAGCAAAGGTCAGGCCCGCAGAAAAGGTTAATCCAGAAGAAAAAGGTCAGGTCTGGAGCACAGGTAAGGCCTCGGCCAGAGGTTTAGCCGGAAGAAAAGATCAGGCCGGGAGCAAAGGGCAGTCCGGGAGCAGAGGGCTAACCGGGAGCAGAGGTTTAACCGGGAGCATTGGTTTAGCCGGGAAAAAAGATCAGGACGGGAGCAAAGGGAGACCCGCAGAAAAGGTGGGGCCGGGAGCAAAGGTCAGGCCGCAGAAAAGGTTAATACAGAAGAAAAAGGTCAGGTCTGGTGCACAGGTCTGGCCGCGGGCAGAGGTTTAGCCAGGAGACAGACCAGGCCGGGAGCAAAGGGCGGGCCGGGGGCAGAGGTTTACCCGGGAGAAAAGATCAGGCCGGGAGCAAAGGGCGGGCATTGGGCAGAGGTTTAACCGGGAGCAGTGGTTTAGGCGGGAGGAAAGATCAGGCCAGGAGAAAAGGGCGGGGCGGGGGCAGAGGTTTAACGCGGACCAGAGATTTAGCCGGGAGAAAAGATCAGGCCGGGAGCAAACGGCGGGCCGGGGGCAGAGGTTTAAACGGGAGCAGAGTTTCAGCCGGGAGAAAAGAACAGGCCGGGAGCAAAGGGCAGGCCGGCGGCAGAGGTTTAACCGGGAGCAGAGGTTTAGCAGGGAAAAAAGATCAGGCCGGGAGCAAAGGGAGACCCGCAGAAAAGGTGGGGCCGGGAGCAAAGGTCAGGCCCGCAGAAAAGGTTAATCCGGAAGAAAAAGATCAGGTCGGAAGCACAGGTCAGGCCAGGAGCAGAGGTTTAGATGGGAGAAAAGATGGGGCTGGGAGCAAATGGTGGGCCGGGGGTAGAGGTTTCACCGGGAGCAGAGGTTTTGCCGGGAGAAAAGATCAGGCCGGGAGCAAAGGGCGCGCCGGGGGCAGAGGTTTACCCGGGAGCAGTGGTTTAGCCGGGAGAAAATATCAGGCCAGGAGAAAAGGGAGGGGCGGGGGCAGAGGTTTCACCCGGAGCAGAGGTTTAGCCGGGGCAAAAGATCAGGCTGGGAGCAAAGGGCGGGCCGGGAGCAGAGGTTTAGCCGGGAGAAAAGATCAGGCCGGGAACAAAGGAAGACCCGTAGAAAAGGTGGGGCCGGGAGCAAAGGTCAGGCCCGCAGAAAAGGTTAATCCAGAAGAAAAAGGTCAGGTCTGGAGCACAGGTAAGGCCTCGGCCAGAGGTTTAGCCGGAAAAAAAGATCAGGCCGGGAGCAAAGGGCGGGCCGGGAGCAGAGGGCTAACCGTGGGCAGAGGTTTAGCCAGGAGAAAAGATCAGGCCGGGAGCAAAGGGCGGGCCGGCGGCAGAGGTTTAACCGGGAGCAGAGGTTGGGCCGGGAGCAGAGGTTTAGCCGGGAGAAAAGATCAGGCCGGGAGAAAAGGGAGTGCCGGGGGCAGAGGTTTAACCGGGAGCAGAGGCTTAGCCGGGAGAAAAGATCAGGCCGGGATCAAAGGGCGGGCCGGCGCCAGAGGTATAACCGAGAGCAGAGGTTTAGCCGGGAGAAAAGATCAGGCCGGGAGCAAAGGGTGGGCCGGTGGCAGAGGTATAACCGAGAGCAGAGGTTTAGCCGGGAGAAAAGATCAGGCCGGGAGCAAAGGGTGGGCCGGTGGCAGAGGTTCAACCGGGAGCATTGGTTTAGCCGGGAAAAAAGATCAGGACGGGAGCAAAGGGAGACCCGCAGGAAAGGTGGGGCCGGGAGCAAAGGTCAGGCCGCAGAAAAGGTTAATACAGAAGAAAAAGGTCAGGTCTGGTGCACAGGTCTGGCCGCGGGCAGAGGTTTAGCCAGGAGAAAAGACCAGGCCGGGAGCAAAGGGCGGGCCGGGGGCAGAGGTTTAGCCGGGAGAAAAGATGAGGCCGGGAGCAAAGGGCGGGCCTTGGGCAGAGGTTTAACCGGGAGCAGTGGTTTAGGCGGGAGGAAAGATCAGGCCAGGAGAAAAGGGCGGGGCGGGGGCAGAGGTTTAACCGGGAGCAGAGGTTTAGCCGGGAGAAAAGATCAGGCCGGTAGCAAAGGGCGGGCCGGCGGCAGAGGTTTAACCGGGAGCAGAGGTTTAGCCGGGAGAAAAGATCAGGCCGGGAGCAAAGGGCGGGCCGAGGGCAGAGGTTTAACCGGGAGCAGAGGTTTAGCCGGGAGAAAAGATCAGGCCGGGAGCAAAGGGCGGGCCGGGGGCAGAGGTTTAACCGGGAGCAGAGGTTTAGCCGGGAGAAAAGATCAGGCCGGGAGCAAAGGGCGGGCCGGGGGCAGAGGTTTAACCGGGAGCAGAGGTTTAGCCGGGAGAAAAGATCAGGCCGGGATCAAAGGGTGGGCCGGGGGCAGAGGTTTAACCGGGAGCATAGGTTTAGCCGGAAGAAAAGATAAAGCCGGGAGCAAAGGGCAGGCCGGGGGCAGAGGTTTAACCGGGAGCAGAGGTTTAGCCGGGAAAAAAGATCAGGCCGGGAGCAAAGGGAGACCCGCAGAAAAGGTGGGGCCGGGAGCAAAGGTCAGGCCCGCAGTCAAGGTTAATCCGGAAGAAAAAGATCAGGTCGGAAGCACAGGTCAGGCCAGGAGCAGAGGTTTACCCCGGAGAAAAGATGGGGCTGGGAGCAAATGGCGGGCCGGGGGCAGACGTTTAACCGGGAGCAGAGGTTTAGCCGGAAGAAAAGATAAAGCCGGGAGCAAAGGGCAGGCCGGGGGCAGCGGTTTAACCGGGAGCAGAGGTTTAGCCGGGAGAAGAGATCAGGCCGCGAGCAAAGGGAGGGCCGGAAGCAGAGGTTTAACCCGGAGCAGAGGTTTAGCCAGGAGAAAAGATCAGGCTGGGAGCAAAGGGCGGGCCGGGAGCAGAGGTTTAGCCGGGAGAAAAGATCAGGCCGGGAGCAAAGGGAGACCCGTAGAAAAGGTGGGGCCGGGAGCAAAGGTCAGGCCCGCAGAAAAGTTTAATCCAGAAGAAAAAGGTCAGGTCTGGAGCACAGGTAAGGGCTCGGCCAGAGGTTTAGCCGGAAAAAAAGATTAGGCCGGGAGCAAAGGGCGGGCTGGGAGCAGAGGGCTAACCAGGACCAGAGGTTTAGCCGGGAAAAAAGATCAGGCCGGGAGCAAAGGGTGGGCCGGGGGCAGAGGTTTAGCCAGGAGAAAAGATCAGGCCGGGAGCAAAGGGCAGGCCGGCAGCAGAGGTTTAACCGGGAGCAGAGGTTGGGCCGGGAGCAGAGGTTTAGCCGGGAGAAAAGCTCAGGCCGGGAGCAAAGGGCGGGCCGGGGGCAGAGGTTTAACTGGGAGCAGAGGTTTGGCCGGGAGAAAGATCGGGCCGGGGGCAGAGGTTTAAGCGGGAGCAGAGGTTTAGCCGGGAGAAAAGATGGGGCCGGGAGCAAAGGGCGGGCCGGGGGCAGAGGTTTAAACGGGAGCAGAGTTTTAGCCGGGAGAAAAGAACAGGCCGGGAGCAAACGGCGGGCCGGGAGGAGAGGTTTAGCCGGGAGAAAAGATGGGGCAGGGAGAAACGATCAGGCCGGGAGCAAAGGGCGGGCCGGGGGCAGAGGTTTGACCGGGAGCAGAGGTTAAGCAGGGAGAAAAGATCAGGCCGGGAGCAAAGGGCGGGCCGGGGGCAGAGGTTTAACCGGGAGCAGAGGTTTAGCCGGGGGAAAAGCTCAGGCCGGGAGCAAAGGGCGGGCCGGGGGCAGAGGTTTAACCGGGAGCAGTGGTTTACCCGGGAGAAAAGATCAGGCCGGGAGCAAAGCACGGGCCGGGGGCAGAGGTTTAACCGGGAGCAGAGGTTTAGCCGGTAGAAAGAATCAGGCCGGGATCAAAGGGCGGGCCGGGGGCAGAGGTTTAACCGGGAGCAGAGGTTTAGCCGGGAGAAAAGATCAGGACGGTAGCAAAGGGCGGGCCGGGGGCAGAGGTTTAACCGGGAGCAGAGGTTTAGCCGGGAGAAAAGATCAGGCCGGGTCAAAGGGCGGGCCGGGGGTAGAGGTTTAACCGGGAGCATAGGTTTAGCTGGAAGAAAAGATAAAGCCAGGAGCAAAGGGCGGGCCGGGGGCAGAGGTTTAACGGGGAGCAGAGGTTTAGCCGGGAAAAAAGATCAGGCCGGGAGCAAAGGGAGACCCGCAGAAAAGGTGGGGCTGGGAGCAAATGGCGGGCCGGGGGCAGACGTTTAACCGGGAGCAGAGGTTTAGCCGGAAGAAAAGATAAAGCCGGGAGCAAAGGGCAGGCCGGGGGCAGCGGTTTAACCGGGAGCCGAGGTTTATCCGGGAGAAGAGATCAGGCCGGGAGCAAAGGGAGTGCCGGGGGCAGAGGTTTAACCGGGAGCAGAGGTTTAGCCGGGAGAAAAGATCAGGCCGGGAGCAAAGGGCGGGCCGGCGGCAGAGGTTTAACTGGGAGCAGAGGTTGGTCCGGTTGCAGAGGTTTAGCCGGGAGAAAAGATCAGGCCGGGAGCAAAGGGAGTGCCGGGGACAGAGGTTTTACCGGGAGCAGAGGTTTAGCCGAGAGAAAAGATCAGACCGGAAGCAAAGGGCGGGCCGGGGGCAGAGGTTTAATCGGGAGCATTGGTTTAGCCGGGAAAAAAGATCAGGCCGGGAGCAAAGGGAGACCCGCAGAAAAGGTGGGGCCGGGAGCAAAGGTCAGGCCGCAGAAAAGGTTAATACAGAAGAAAAAGGTCAGGTCTGGAGCACAGGTCAGGCCGTGGGCAGAGGTTTAGCCAGGAGAAAAGACCAGGCCAGGAGCAAAAGGCGGGCCGGGAGCTGAGGTTTAGCCGGGAGAAAAGATCAGGCCGGGAGCAAAGGGCGGGCCTTGGGCAGAGGTTTAACCGGGAGCCGTGGTTTAGGCGGGAGAAAAGATCAGGCCGGGAGAAAAGGGCGGGGCGGGGGCAGAGGTTTAACCCGGAGCAGAGGTTTAGCCAGGAGAAAAGGTCAGGCCGGGAGCAAAGGGCGGGCCGGGGGCAGAGGTTTAACCGGGAGCAGAGGTTGGGCCGGGAGCAGAGGTTTAGCCGGGAGAAAAGATCAGGCCGGGAGCAAAGGGCGGGCGGGCGGCAGAGGTTTAACCGGGAGCAGAGGTTTAGCCGGGAAAAAAGATCAGGCCGGGAGCAAAGGGAGACCCGCAGAAAAGGTGGGGCCCGTAGCAAAGGTCAGGCCCGCAGAAAAGGTTAATCCGGAAGAAAAGGATCAGGTCGGAAGCACAGGTCAGGCCAGGAACAGAGGTTTAGCCGGGAGAAAAGATGGGGCAGGGAGCAAATGGCGGGCCGGGGGCAGAGGTTTAACTGGGAGCAGAGGTTTAGCCGGGAGAAAATATCAGGCTGGGAGCAAAGGGCGGGCCGGGAGCAGAGGTTTAGCCGGGAGAAAAGATCAGCCCGGGAGCAAAGGGAGACCCGTAGAAAAGGTGGGGCCGGGAGCAAAGGTCAGGCCCGCAGAAAAGGTTAATCCAGAAGAAAAAGGTCAGGTCTGGAGCACAGGTAAGGCCTCGGCCAGAGGATTAGCCGGAAGAAAAGATCAGGCCGGGAGCAAAGGGTGGGCCGGGAGCAGAGGGCTAACCGGGAGCAGAGGTTTAGCCGGGAAAAAAGATCAGGCCGGGAGCAAAGGGTGGGCCGGGGGCAAAGGTTTAGCCAGGAGAAAAGATCAGGCCGGGAGCAAAGGGCGGGCCGGCGGCAGAGGTTTAACTGGGAGCAGAGGTTGGGCCGGGAGCAGAGGTTTAGCCGGGAGAAAAGATCAGGCCGGGAGCAAAGGGAGGGCCGGGGGCAGAGGTTTAACCGGGAGCAGAGGTTTAGCCGGGAGAAAAGATCAGGCCGGGATCAAAGGGCGGGCCGGCGGCAGAGGTTTAACCGGGAGCAGAGGTTTAGCCGGGAGAAAAGATCAGGCCGGGATCAAAGGACGGGCAGGGGGCAGAGGTTTAACCGGGAGCAGAGGTTTAGCCGGAAGAAAAGATAAAGCCGGGAGCAAAGGGCGGGCCGGGGGAAGAGGTTTAACCGGGAGCAGAGGTTTAGCCAGGAGAAAAGATCAGGCCGGGAGTAAAGGGCGGGCCAGTGGCAGAGGTTTAACTGGGAGCAGAGGTTTAGCCGGGAGAAAAGATCAGGCAGGGAGCAAAGGGCGGGCCGGGGGCAGAGGTTTAACCGGGAGCAGAGGTTTAGCCGGGAGAAAAGATCAGGCCGGGATCAAAGGGTGGGCCGGGGGCAGAGGTTTAACCGGGAGCAGAGGTTTAGCTGGGAGAAAAGATCAGGCCGGGATCAAAGGGCGGGCCGGGGGCAGAGGTTTAACCGGGAGCAGAGGTTTAGCCGGGAGAAAAGATCAGGCCGGGAGCAAAGGGAGACCCGTAGAAAAGGTGGGGCCGGGAGCAAAGGTCAGGCCCGCAGAAAAGGTTAATCCAGAAGAAAAAGGTCAGGTCTGGAGCACAGGTAAGGCCTCGGCCAGAGGTTTAGCCGGAAGAAAAGATCAGGCCGGGAGCAAAGGGCGGTCCGGGAGCAGAGGGCTAACCGGGAGCAGAGGTTTAGCCGGTAAAAAAGATCAGGCCGGGAGCAAAGGGTGGGCCGGGGGCAGAGGTTTAGCCAGGAGAAAAGATCAGGCCGGGAGCAAAGGGCGGGCCGGCGGCAGAGGTTTAACCGGGAGCAGAGGTTGGGCCGTGAGCAGAGGTTTAGCCAGGAGAAAAGATCAGGCCGGGATCGAAGGGCGGGCCGGCGCCAGAGGTTTAACCGGGAGCAGAGGTTTAGCCGGGAGAAAAGATCAGGCCGGGAGCAAAGGGTGGGCCGGGGGCAGATGTTTAACCGGGAGCATTGGTTTAGCCGGGAAAAAAGATCAGGCCGGGAGCAAAGGGAGACCCGCAGAAAAGGTGGGGCCGGGAGCAAAGGTCAGGCCGCAGTAAAGGTTAATACAGAAGAAAAAGGTCAGGTCTGGTGCACAGGCCTGGCCGCGGGCAGAGGTTTAGCCATGAGAAAAGACCAGACCGGGAGCAAAGGGCGGGCCGGGGGCAGAGGTTTAGCCGGGAGAAAAGATCAGGCCGGGAGCAAAGTGCGGGCCGGGGGCAGAGGTTTAAACGGGAGCAGAGTTTTAGCCGGGAGAAAAGAACAGGCCGGGAGCAAAGGGCGGGCCGGGAAAGAGGTTTAACCGGGAGCAGAGGTTTAGCCGGGAGAAAAGATCAGGAAGGGAGCAAAGGGCGGGCCGGGTGCAGAGGTTTAACCGGGAGCAGAGGTTTAGCCGGGAAAAAAGATCAGGCCGGGAGCAAAGGGAGACCCGCAGAAAAGGTGGGGACGGGAGCAAAGGTCAGGCCCGCAGAAAAGGTTAATCCGGAAGAAAAAGATCAGGTTGTTAATCCGGAAGAAAAAGATCAGGTCGGAAGCACAGGTCAGGCCAGGAGCAGAGGTTTAGCCGGGAGAAAAGATGGGGCTGGGAGCAAATGGCGGGCCGGGGGCAGACGTTTAACCGGGAGCAGAGGTTTAGCCGGAAGAAAAGATAAAGCCGGGAGCAAAGGGCAGGCCGGAGGCAGCGGTTTAACCGGGAGCAGAGGTTTAGCCGGGAGAAGAGATCAGGCCGGGAGCAAAGGGAGGGCCGGGAGCAGAGGTTTAACCCGGAGCAGAGGTTTAGCCGGGAGAAAAGATCAGGCTGGGAGCAAAGGGCGGGCCGGGAGCAGAGGTTTAGCCGGGAGAAAAGATCAGGCCGGGAGCAAAGGGAGACCCGTAGAAAAGGTGGGGCCGGGAGCAAAGGTCAGGCCCGCAGAAAAGGTTAATCCAGAAGAAAAAGGTCAGCTCTGGAGCACAGGTAAGGCCTCGGCCAGAAGTTTAGCCGGAAGAAAAGATCAGGCCGGGAGCAAAGCGCGGGCCGGGAGCAGAGGGCTAACCGGGAGCAGAGGTTTGGCCGGTAAAAAAGATCAGGCCGGGAGCAAAGGGTGGGCCGGGGGCAGAGGTTTAGCCAGGAGAAAAGTTCAGGCCGGGAGCAAAGGGCGGGCCGGCGGCAGAGGTTTAACCGGGAGCAGTGGTTGGGCCGGGAGCAGAGGTTTAGCCAGGAGAAAAGATCAGGCCAGGATCGAAGGGCGGGCCGGCGCCAGAGGTTTAACCGGGAGCAGAGGTTTAGCCGGGAGAAAAGATCAGGCCGGGAGCAAAGGTTGGGCCGGGGGCAGATGTTTAACCGGGAGCATTGGTTTAGCCGGGAAAAAAGATCAGGCCGGGAGCAAAGCGAGACCCGCAGAAAAGGTGGGGCCGGGAGCAAAGGTCAGGCCGCAGTAAAGGTTAATACAGAAGAAAAAGGTCAGGTCTGGTGCACAGGCCTGGCCGCGGGCAGAGGTTTAGCCAGGAGAAAAGACCAGACCGGGAGCAAAGTGCGGGCCGGGGGCAGAGGTTTAGCCGGGAGAAAAGATCAGGCCGGGAGCAAAGTGCGGGCCGGGGGCAGAGGTTTAAACGGGAGCAGAGTTTTAGCCGGGAGAAAAGAACAGGCCGGGAGCAAAGGGCGGGCCGGGAAAGAGGTTTAACCGGGAGCAGAGGTTTAGCCGGGAGAAAAGATCAGGCCGGGAGCAAAGGGTGGGCCGGTGGCAGAGGTTTAACCAGGAGCATTGGTTTAGCCGGGAAAAAAGATCAGGACGGGAGCAAAGGGAGACCCACAGAAAAGGTGGGGCCGGGAGCAAAGGTCAGGCGGCAGAAAAGGTTAATACAGACGAACAAGGTCAGGTCTGGTGCACAGTTCTGGCCGCGGGCAGAGGTTTAGCCAGGAGAAAAGACCAGGCAGGGAGCAAAGGGCGGGCCGGGAGCAGAGGTTTAGCCGGGAGAAAAGATCAGCCCGGGAGCAAAGGGCGGGCCTTGTGCAGAGGTTTAACCGGGAGCAGTGGTTTAGGTGGGAGAAAAGATCAGGTCGTGAGAAAAGGGCGGAGCGGGGGCAGAGGTTTAACCCGGACCAGAGGTTTAGCCGGGAGAAAAGATCAGGCCGGGAGCAAAGGGCGGGCCGGGGGCAGAGGTTTAAACGGGAGCAGAGTTTTAGCCGGGAGAAAAGAACAGGCCGGGAGCAAAGGGCGGGCCGGGACAGAGGTTTAACCGGGAGCAGAGGTTTAGCCGGGAGAAAAGATCAGGCCGGGAGCAAAGGGCAGGCCGGCGGCAGAGGTTTAACCGGGAGCAGAGGTTTAGCAGGGAAAATAGATCAGGCCGGGAGCAAAGGGAGACCCGCAGACAAGGTGGGGCCGGGAGCAAAGGTCAGGCCCGCAGAAAAGCTTAATCCGGAAGAAAATGATCAGGTCGGAAGCACAGGTCAGGCCAGGAGCTGAGGTTTAGCCGGTAGAAAAGATGGGGCTGGGAGCAAATGGAGGGCCGGGGGCAGAGGTTTAACCGGGAGCAGAGGTTTAGCCTGGAGGAAAGATCAAGCCGGGAGCAAAGGGCGGGCCGGGGGAGAGATTTAACCGGGAGCAGAGGTTTAGCCGGGAGAAAAGATCAGGCTGGGAGCAAAAGGCGGGCCGGGGGCAGAGGTTTCACCGGGAGCAGAGGTTTAGCCGGGAGAAAAGATCAGGCCGGGAGCAAAGGGCGGGCCGGGGGCAGAGGTTTACCCGGGAGCAGTGGTTTAGCCGGGAGAAAAGATCAGGCCGGGAGCAAAAGGCGGAGCGGGGGCAGAGGTTTCACCCGGAGCAGAGATTTAGCCGGGAGAAAAGATCAGGCCGGGAGCAAAGGGCGGGCCGGGGGTAGAGGCTTCACCGGGAGCAGAGGTTTAGCCGGGAGAAAATGTCAGGCCGGGAACAAAGGGCGGGCCGGGGGCAGAGGTTTACCCGGGAGCAGTGGTTTAGCCGGGAGAAAAGACCAGGCTGGGAGCAAAGGGCGCGGCGGGGGCAGAGGTTTCACCCGGAGCAGAGGTTTAGCAGGGAGAAATGATCAGGCCAGGAGCAAAGGGCGGACCGGGAGGAGAGGTTTAGCCGGGAGAAAAGATCAGGCCGGGAGCAAAGGGAGACCCGCAGAAAAGGTGGGGCCGGGAGCAAAGGTCAGGCCCGCAGAAAAGGTTAATCCAGAAGAAAAAGGTCAGGTCTGGAGCAGAGGTAAGGCCACGGCCAGAGGTGTAGCCGGATGAAAAGATCAGGCCGGGAGCAAAGGGCGGGCCGGGGGCAGAGTTTTAATCAGGAGCAGAGGTTTAGCCGGGAGAAAAGATCAGGCCGGGAGCAAAGGGTGGGCCGGGGGCAGAGGTTTAGCCGGGAGAAAAGATAAGGCCAGGAGCAAAGGGTGGGCCGGGGGCAGAGGTTTAACCGGGAGCAGAGGTTTAGCCAGGAGAAAAGATCAGGCCGGGAGCAAAGGGCGGGCCGGGGGCAGAGGTTTAACCGGGAGCAGAGGTTTAGCCAGGAGAAAAGATCAGGCCGGGAGCAAAGGGCGGGCCGGCGGCAGAGGTTTAACCGGGAGCAGAGGTTTAGCCGGGAGAAAAGATCAGGCCGGGAGCAAAGGGCGGGCCGGGGGCAGAGGTTTAACCGGGAGCAGAGGTTTAGCCGGGAGAAAAGATCAGGCCGGGAGCAAAGGCCGGGCCGGGGGCGGACGTTTAACCGGGAGCAGAGGTTTAGCCGGGAGAGAAGATCAGGCCGGGAGCAAAGGGCAGGCCGGGGGCAGAGGTTTAACCGGGAGCAGAGGTTTAGCCGGGAGAAAAAATCAGGCCGGGAGCAAAGGGCGGGCCGGGGGCAGAGGTTTAACCGGGAGCAGAGGTTGGGCCGGGAGCAGAGGTTTAGCCGGGAGAATAGATCAGGCCGGGAGTAAAGGGCGGGCCGGCGGCAGAGGTTTAACCGGGAGCAGAGGTTTAGCAGGGAAAAAAGACCAGGCCGGGAGCAAAGGGAGACCCGCAGAAAAGGTGGGGCAGGAGCCAAGGTCAGGCCCGCAGAAAAGGTTAATCCGGAAGAAAAAGATCAGGTCGGAAGCACAGGTCAGGCCAGGAGCAGAGGTTTAGCCGGTAGAAAAGATGGGGCTGGGAGCAAATGGCGGGTCAGGGGCAGAGGTTTAACCGGGAGCAGAGGTTTAGCCGGGAGGAAAGATCAAGCCAGGAGCAAAGTGCGGGCCGGGGGAGAGATTTAACCGGGAGCAGAGGTTTAGCTGGGAGAAAAGGTCAGGCCGGGAGCAAAAGGCGGGCCAGGGGCAGAGGTTTAAGCGGGAGCAGAGGTTTAGCCGGGAGAAAAGATCAGGCCGGGAGCAAAGGGCGGCCCGGGGGTAGAGGTTTCACCGGGACCAGAGGTTTAGCCGGGAGAAAAAGTCAGGCCGGGAGCAAAGGGCGGGCCGGGGGCAGAGGTTTACCCGGGAGGAGTGGTTTAGCCGGGAGAAAAGATCAGGCCGGGAGCAAAAGGCGGGGCGGGGGCAGAGGTTTCACCGGGAGCAGAGGTTTAGCCGGGAAAAAAGATCAGGCCGGGAGCAAAGGGAGACCCGCAGAAAAGGTGGGGCCGGGAGCAAAGGTCAGGCCAGCAGAAAAGGTTAATACGGAAGAAAAAGATCAGGTCAGAAGCACAGGTCAGGCCAGGAGCAGAGGTTTAGCCGGGAGAAAAGATGGGGCTGGGAGCAAATGGCAGGCCGGGGGTAGAGGTTTCACCGGGAGCAGAGGTTTAGCCGGGAGAAAAGATCAAGCCGGGAGCAAAGGGCGGAACCGGGGGCAGAGGTTTAACCGGGAGCAGAGGTTTAGCCGGGAGAAAAGATCAGGCCGGGAGCAAAGGGCGGGCCGGGGGCAGAGGTTTAACAGGGAGCAGTGGTTTAGCCGGGAGAAAAGATCAGGCCGGGAGCAAAGGGCGAGCCGGGAGCAGAGGTTTAACGGGGAGCAGATGTTTAGCCGGGAGAAAAGATCAGGCCGGGAGCAAAGGGCGGGCCGGGGGCAGAGGTTTAACCGGGAGCAGAGGTTTAGCCGGGAGAAAAGATAAGGCCGGGAGCAAAGGGCGGGCCGGGGGCAGAGGTTTAACAGGGAGCCGAGGTTTAGCCGGGAGAAAAGATCAGGCCGGGAGCAAAGGGCGGGCCGGGGGCAGAGGTTTAACCGGGAGCAGAGGTTTAGCCGGGAGAAATGATCAGGCCGGGAGCAAAGGGCGGGACCGGGGGCAGAGGTTTAACCGGGAGCAGAGGTTTAGCCGGGAGAAAAGATCAGGCCGGGAGCAAAGGGCGGGCCGGGGGCAGAGGTTTAACCGGGAGCAGAGGTTTAGCCGGGAGAAATGATCAGGCCGGGAGCAAAGGGCGGGCCGGGAGCAGAGGTTTAACCGGGAGAAGAGGTTTAGCCGGGAGAAAAGATCAGGCCGGGAGCAAAGGGCGGGCCGGGGGCAGAGGTTTAACCGGGAGCAGAGGTTTAGCCGGGAGAAAAGATCAGGCCGGGAGCAAAGGGCGGGCCGGCGGCAGAGGTTTAACCGGGAGCAGAGGTTTAGCCGGGAGAAAAGATCAAGCAGGGAGCCAAGGGCGGGCCGGGGCCAGAGGTTTAACCGGGAGCATTGGTTTAGCCGGGAGAAAAGATCAGGCCGGGGGCAAGGGGAGACCCGCAGAAAAGGTGGGGCTGGGAGCAAAGGTCAAGCCCGCAGAAAAGGTTAATCCAGAAGAAAAAGGTCAGGTCTGGAGTACAGGTAAGGCCTCCGCCAGAGGTTTAGCCGGAAGAAAAGATCAGGCCGGGAGCAAAGGGCAGGCCGGGAGTAGAGGTTTTACCGGGAGCAGAGGTTTAGCCGGGAGAAAAGATCAGGCCTGGAGCAAAGGGCGGGCCGGGGGCAGAGGGTGAACCGGGAGCAGAAGTTTAGCCGGGAGAAAAGATGGGGCTGGGAGCAAAGGGCGGGCCGGGAGCAGAGATTTGGCCATGAGAAAAGATCAGGCCGGGAGCAAAGGGCGGGCCGGGGGCAGAGGTCAGGCCGGGAGAAAACATCAGGCCGGGAGCAAACGGCGGGCCGGAGGCAGAGGTTTGGCCGGAAGAAAACATCAGGCCGGGAGCAAAGGGCGGGCCGCGAGCAAAGGTTTGGCCGGGAGAAAATATCAGGATGGAAGAAAAGATCAGGCCGGGAGCAAAGGGCGGGCCGGGGGCAGAGGTTTCACCGGGAGCAGAGGTTTAGCCGGGAGAAAAGATCAGGCCGGGAGCAAAGGGCGGGCCGGGGGCAGAGGCTTAAGTGGCTGCAGAGGTGTAGCCGGGAGAAAAAATCAGGCCGGGAGCAAAGGACGGGCAGGGGGCAGAGGTTTAACTGGGAGCAGACATTTAGCCGGGAGAAAAGATAAGGCCGGGAGCAAAGGGCGGGCCAGGGGCAGAGGTTTAACCGGGAGCAGAGGTTTAGCCGGGAGAAAAGATCAGGCCGGGAGCAGAGGTTTAACCGGGAGCAGAGTTTAGCCGGGAAAAAAGATCAGGCCGGGAGGAAAGGGAGACCCGCAGAAAAGGGGGGGCCGGGAGCAAAGGTCAGGCCCGCAGAAAAGGTTAGGCCGGAAGAAAAGGTCAGGTAGGGAGCACAGGGCAGGGCGGGGGAAAAGATCAAGCCGGGAGAATAGGGCGGGCCGGCAGCAGAGGCCAGACCAGCAGAAAAGGTCAGGTCGGAAGAAAAAGGTCTGGCGGAAAAAAAAGGTGTAGCCGGGTGCAGAGGTTTAGCCGGGAGAAAAGATCAGGCCGGGAGCAAAAGGAGTGCTGGGGGCCGAGGTTTAAGCGGGAGCAGAGGTTTAGCCGGGAGAAAAGATAAGGCCGGGAGCAAAGGGCGGGCCGGGGGCAGAGGTTTAACTGGGAGCAGAGGTTTAGTCGGGAAAAATGATCAGGCCCGAGCAAAGGGAGACCCGCAGAAAAGGTGGGGCCGGGAGCAAAGGTCAGGCCCGCAGAAAAGGTTAATTCGGAAGAAAAAGATCAGGTCGAAAGCACAGGTCAGGACAGGAGCAGAGGTTTAGCCGGGAGAAAAATGGGGCTGGGAGCAAATGGCGGGCCGGGGGCAGAGGTTTAACCGGCAGCAGAGGTTTAGCCGGGAGAAATGATCAGGCCGGGAGCAAAGGGCGGGCCGGGGGCAGAGGTTTAACGGGGAGCAGAGGTTTAGCCGGGAGAAAAGATCAGGCCGGGAGCAAAGGGCGGGCCGGGGGCAGAGGTTTAACCGGGAGAAAAGATAAGGCCGGGAGCAAAGGGCGGGCCGTGGGCAGAGGTTTAACCGGGAGCAGAGGTTTAGCCGGGAGAAAGGATCAGGCCGGGAGCAAAGGGCGGGCCGGGGGCAGAGGTTTAACAGGGAGCAGTGGTTTAGCCGGGAGAAAAGATCAGGCCGGGAGCAAAGGGCGAGCCCGGAGCAGAGGTTTAACGGGGAGCAGAGGTTTAGCCGGGAGAAAAGATCAGGCCGGGAGCAAAGGGCGGGCCGGGGGCAGAGGTTTAACCGGGAGCAGAGGTTTAGCCGGGAGAAAAGATAAGGCCGGGAGCAAAGGGTGGGCCGGGGGCAGAGGTTTAACCGGGAGCAGAGGTTTAGCCGGGAGAAATGATCAGGCCGGGAGCAAAGGGCGGGCCGGGGGCAGAGTTTTAACCGGGAGCAGAGGTTTAGCCGGGAGAAAAGATCAGGCCGGGAGCAAAGGGCGGGCCGGGGGCAGAGGTTTAACAGGGAGCAGAGGTTTAGCCCGGAGAAAAGATCAGGCCGGGAGCAAAGGGCGGGCCGGGGGCAGAGGTTTAACCGGGAGCAGAGGTTTAGCCGGGAGAAATGATCAGGCCGGGAGCAAAGGGCGGGCCGGGGGCAGAGGTTTAACCGGGAGAAGAGGTTTAGCCGGGAGAAAAGATCAGGCCGGGAGCAAAGGGCGGGCCGGGGGCAGAGGTTTAACCGGGAGCAGAGGTTTAGCCGGGAGAAAAGATCCGGCCGGGAGCAAAGGGCGGGCCGGCGGCAGAGGTTTAACCGGGAGCAGAGGTTTAGCCGGGAGAAAAGATCAGGCCGGGAGCAAAGGGCGGGCCGGGGCCAGAGGTTTAACCGGGAGCATTGGTTTAGCCGGGAGAAAAGATCAGGCCGGGGGCAAGGGGAGACCCGCAGAAAAGGTGGGGCTGGGAGCAAAGGTCAAGCCCGCAGAAAAGGTTAATCCAGAAGAAAAAGGTCAGGTCTGGAGCACAGGTAAGGCCTCGGCCAGAGGTTTAGCCGGAAGAAAAGATCAGGCCGGGAGCAAAGGGCAGGCCGGGAGCAGAGGTTTTACCGGGAGCAGAGGTTTAGCCGGGAGAAAAGATCAGGCCTGGAGCAAAGGGCGGGCCGGGGGCAGAGGGTTAACCGGGAGCAGAAGTTTAGCCGGGAGAAAAGATGGGGCTGGGAGCAAAGGGCGGGCCGGGGGCAGAGGTCAGGCCGGGAGAAAACATCAGGCCGGGAGCAAACGGCGGGCCGGAGGCAGAGGTTTGGCCGGAAGAAAACATCAGGCCGGGAGCAAAGGGCGGGCCGCGAGCAGAGGTTTGGCCGGGAGAAAATATCAGGACGGAAGAAAAGATCAGGCCGGGAGCAAAGGGCGGGCCGGGGGCAGAGGTTTCACCGGGAGCAGAGGTTTAGCCGGGAGAAAAGATCAGGCCGGGAGAAAAGGGCGGGCCGGGGGCAGAGGTTGAACCGGGGGCACAGGTTTGGCCGGGAGAAAAGATCAGGCCGGGAGCAAAGGGCAGGCCCGCAGAAAAGGTGGGGCCGGGAGCAAAGGTCAGGCGCGCAGAAAAAATTGATCCGGAAGAAAAAGATCTGGTCGGAAGCACAGGTCAGGCCAGGAGCAGAGGTTTAGCCGGGAGAAAAGATCAGGCCGGGAGCAAAGGGCGGGCCCGGTGCAGAGGTTTAGTCGGGAGAAAAGATCAGGCCGGGAGCAAAGGGCGGGCCGGGGGCAGAGGTTTGGCCAGGAGAAAATATGGGGCTGGGAGAAAAGGTCAGGCCGGGAGGAAAGGGCGGGCCGGGGGCAGAGGTTTAACCGGGAGCAGAGATTTAGCCGGGAGAAAAGATCAGGCCGGGAGCAAAGAGCGGGCCGGGGGCAGAGGTTTAGCCGGGAGAAAAGATCAGGCCGGGAGCAAAGGGAGACCCGCAGAAAAGGTGGGGCCGGGAGCAAAGGTCAGGCCCGCAGAAAAGGTTAATACGGAAGAAAAAGATCCGGTCGGAAGCACAGGTCAGGCCAGGAGCAGAGGTTTAGCCGGGAGAAAAGATGGGGCTGGGAGCAAATGGCGGCCCGGGGGCAGAGGTTTAACTGGGAGCAGAGGTTTAGCCGGGAGGAAAGATCAAGCCGGGAGCAAAGGGCGGGCCGGGGGAGAGGTTTAACCGGGAGCAGAGGTTTAGCCGGGAGAAGAGATCAGGCCGGGAGCAAAAGGCGGGCCGGGGGCAGAGGTTTAACCCGGAGCAGAGGTTTAGCCGGGAGAAAGATCAGGCCGGGAGCAAAGGGCGGGCCGGGGGTAGAGGTTTCACCGGGAGCAGAGGTTTAGCCGGGAGAAAAGATCAGGCCGGGAGCAAAGGGAGTGCCGGGGGCAGAGGTTTAACCAGGAGCAGAGGTTTAGCCGGGAGAAAAGATCAGGCCGGGAGCAAAGGGCAGACCCGCCGAAAAGGTTTAGCTGAGAGAAATGGTCAGGCTGGGAGCAGAGGTTTGCCCGGGAGAAAAGGTGGGGCCGGGAACAAAGGGCAGGGCGGGAGCAAAAGTCAGACGCGCAGAAAAGGACCGGCCGGGAGCTCAGGACCCACGGGGAACAAAGGTGGGGCGAGCTGCCGACCGACCCAGGGGAGGAGAGGTGACCCGGGGAGGGCAGGGGCCAAGACGAGCGGGGGGGCGGCAAGGGGAAGCCAGCAGCAGAAACGGGGAGGCGGCGGCTAGGGCCGAGGGGGAGGGCCGGAGCCGAGGCCGGCGAGCGCTCCGGGAACACCGGAGGCCGGGGACCAAGCAGAGGTCAGGCAGACGGCGGGGCCCGAGGTCGAGGCCAGGCGATTGGAGGACAAGGGGGGTGGCGAGAGGGGAAAGGGGGGCGCGAGCGGCCAAAGGCAAAACCGGGACCAAGGGGGGGGCCTCGCGCCAGAAGGGAGGGCACGCAGGGCCAGGCCAGGCAAGGCCAGGCCAGGGGAGGGGGAGAGAGCCGGCGCGAGGGCAAGAGGGGAGGGCCCAAGACGGGGAAAAGGGAGGGAATACCGGGCCGTCCCGTGGGGGGGCCGGTGGGGCCAGAGAGTCCAAAGCCACAAGAAGAACAAGAAGAAGAAGAGGAAGAAGAAGAAGAAGAAAAAGAAGAATCCTCCTCCGCTGGCTCCGGCTCCTCCTCCTACGCATCCTGCTGGTCGAGGCAAGGGAGGAGGAGGTTGGGGGGGCCGGCCGGTCCGGCGGGGCCAGGCTCTCCAGCCGCTCGGGGCGGGACCTTGCCCCGGCGGCGGCGGCGATGACGACAGTGAGGGCGACTCGAAGGGTACGGCGCCGCCCGCCCCCCCCGACTCACGTGCAGGTGCTCTCCATCTTCTCCCACTAAGGTCGGTGTGGCCCCGCCGAAGGGCGGGCAGCAGGCTCCAGCGTTGGGCCCGGACGGGCCGGGCCGGCACCGCCGGCAGGCCCCACCGTGGTTCGGGCCTGGGAGGGCAAGAGAAACAAACGCCAGAGTGAGCCAGCCAGCCAGCCACCCAGTGAGCCAGCTCCCACCTCCGGCCGAGCTGCGGGGCACCTGCCCGCCCACCCGCCCTCCCTCTCTTGCGGCCGCGGTTCCCTGCCCTAGGCCCCGCGACGTCCGTGAACATCAGAGTCCCCCGCCCCACACGGACCCACCCTCCTCAGCCCGGAAAGGGGGCCAGCTGGCCGGGGGTGAGGCAGGGTCTCCTCGGGGGCCCGTGCCGGCCTGCGGCAGAGAGGGCGGCGGGGGTTGCGGTGCTTCGCCTGTTCCCAGCCGAGCGGTCCGGACGGGCCGCCCGCAAGGAGCCCGGACCCCCGGGGTCCTGGGACGCGCCTGCGTCTCATCCCGCGGCTTCCCCCGCCACCACTCACCCAGGAAAACACACACCCCCCGCCGCCCCCCCTGCCCCCTGGGGTGGCCACGCAGCGGCCACTCAGGGAGAGGGCCGAGGCGGCAGGGGGGTCGGACCCCAGGAGAACACCGAACAGCCTCCAAGCCCGGGAGCGGCAGGGGACACCCGACGGGGGGCCGACCGGGGCCCCACAATGGGGTGGCGCCCAGTCCGCTACAGCGCACGGGTGGTGGGGATGGGGTGGGGCTTCGCCCATGGGGAGGCGAGGGCCACCAGAGAGGCCCGTGGCAACGTTCAGGCCCAGGCGGACCCGGGAGACCGAGGGAGACGGGTCGGCCGGGAGGAGAAGGCGAGACGGGGAGAGGAAAACAAAGCGGGGGGCGAGGGGAGACGGGCGGGGGGGCTGGGGGGAAAGTGGGGCCCGGGGACAGAGTGGGGCCGGGCGCCAAAAGGATGGGAGGGGGAAGGGGAAGGCCGGGAGGAGAAAGGGGGCCGAGGGCAAAAGGTGGGGCCGGGAAACCAGCTGACGGGCCGTCAAACGGGGGACCGAGGACAAAGGGGGAGGCCCGGAGAAAAGGGACCACGGCGACAAAAGGCCGGGCCCGGGAACAGGGGTCGGCGAGACAAAAAGGTCCGACGAGGGGAGGAGGGGGCGGGGGGGCGAGGGGACAAGGGGACGGTGCGGGGAAAGGGGAGGCCCACAGCCGAGGGGAGGCCCGGACACAAAACGGAGCCGCCGAGGAGCAAAGGGTTCACGGGGAGCAGAGGTTGGGCCGGGAGCAAAGGTCAGACACGCAGAAAAGGTTAGGCCGGGAGAAAAGGTCAGGTCGAGAGCACAGGGCAGGCTGGGAGCAGAGGTTTAGCCGGGAGGAAAGATTAGGCCGGGAGCAAAGGTCGGGCCAGGAGCAGAGGTTTAGCCGGGAGCAGAGATTTGGCCGGGAGCAAAGGTGGGGCCGAGCTCAGAGGCCAGACCCGCAGAAAAGGTCAGGCCGGGAGCAAAGGTCAGGCCCGCAGAAGAGGTTTAGCTGAGAGAAAAGGTCAGGCTGGGAGCAGAGGTTGGGCCGGGAGAAAAGTTGGGGCCGGGAGCAAAGGTCGGGCCCGCAGAAAAGGTTAATCCGGAAGAAAAAGGTGAGGTCGGGAGCCCAGGTCAGGCCGGGAACAGAGGTTTAGCCGGCAGAAAAGATTAGGCGGGGAGCAAAGGTCGGGCCGGGAGCAGAGGTTTAGCCGGGACCAGAGGTTTGGACGGGAGGAAAGAGCAGGCCAGGAGCAAAGGGCAGACCCGGAGAAGTGGTTTAGCTGAGAGAAAAGGTCAGGCCGGGAGCAGCGGTTTGACCGGGAGCAGAGGTTTGGCCGGGAAAAAAGGTGGGGCCGGGAGCACAGGTCAGACCCGCAGAAAAGGTCAGGCCGGAAGAAAAGGGTCAGGTCGGGAGCACAGGTCAGGCCGGAAGCAGAGGTTTAGCCAGAAGAAAAGATTAGGACGTGAGCAAAGGTCGGGCCGTGAGCAGAGGTCCGGCGCCGCCCGCCCCTCCCCCGACTCACGTGCAGGTGCTCTCCATCTTCTCCCACAAAGGTCGGTGTGGCCCCGCCGAGGAGAGGGCAGCAGCCTCCAGCGTCGGGCCCGGGCAGGCCAGGGCGGCGCCGCCGGCAGGCCCCACCGTGCTTAGGGCCTGGGAGTGCAAGAGAAACCAAAGCAAGAGTGAGCCAGCCAGCCACCCAGCGAGCCAGCTCCCACGTCCGCCCGAGCTGCGGGGCACCTGCCCGCCCTCCCGCCCTCCCTCTCTGGCGGCTGCGGTTCCCTGGCCTAGGCCCTGCAACGTCCGTGGACATCAGAGTCGCCCGCCCCAGCCTGACACGGCCCCCTCAGCCTGGAAAGGGGGCCAACTAGCCAGGGGTGAGGCAGGGGCTCCTCGGGGGCCCGGGCCGGCCTGGGGCGGAGAGGTCAGCGGGGGTTGTGGTGCGGCGCCTGTCCCCAGCCGAGCGGCCCAGACGGGCCGCCCGCAAGGAGCCGGGATCCCCTGCAGGGGCGAAGGGAGACGGGCGGGGGGGCTTGGGGGAAAGTGGGGCCCGGGGACAGAGTGGGTACGGGCGCCAAAAGGACGGGAGGGGTAAGGGGGCCCCGGGCATTAGGTGGGGCCGGGACGCCAGCTGACGGGCTGCCACCCGGGGTACCTAGGACAAAGGGGGAGGCCCGGAGAAAAGGGACCGCGGCGACAAAAGGCCGGGCCCGGGAACAGGGGTCGGCGAGAGGAAAAGGTCCGACGAGGGGAAAAGGGGGTGGGGGGACGAGGCGACAAGGGGGCGGGGCCGGGAAAGGGGAGTCCCCACAGCTGAGGGGAGGCCCGGATACAAAACGGAGCAGACAAGGAGCAAAGGGTTCACCGGGAGCAGAGGTTGGGCCGGGAGCAAAGGTCAGACCCGCAGAAAAGGATAGGCCGGAAGAAATGGTCAGGTCGGGAGCTAAGGTCGGGCCGGGAGCAGAGGTTTAGCCAGGAACAGGGGTTTGGACGGGAGGAAAGATCGGGCCGGGAGCAAAGGGCTGACCCGTAGAAGAGGTTTAGCTGAGAGAAAAGGTCAGGCCGGGAGCAGAGGTTTGGCCGGGAGCAGAGGTTTGGCCGGGAGCAGAGGTGGGGCCGGGAGCAGAGACCAGAACCGCAGAAAAGGTCAGGCCGGGAGCAAAGGTCAGGCCTGCAGAAAAGGTTAATCCGGAAGAAAAAGGTTAGGTCGGGAGCACAGGTCAGGCTGGGAGCAGAGGTTTAGCCAGCAGAAAAGATCAGGACGGGAGTAACGGTCGGGCCGGGACAGAGGTTTAGCCGGGAGCAGCGGTTTGGCCGGGAGAAAAGATCAGGGCGGGAGCAAAGGGCAGACCCGCAGCAAAGGTGGGGCCGGAAGCAAAGGTCAGACCCGCAGAAAAGCTTTAGCTGAGATAAAAGGTCAGGCCGGGAGCAGAGCTCTGGCTGGGAGAAAAAGTGGGGCCAGGAGAAAAGGTCGCGCCGGGAGCAAAGGGTGGGCCGGGAACCGAGGTTAAGCCAGGAGCAAAGGTCAGATGCACAGAAAAGGTACGGCCGGGAGCACAGGACCGAGGGGGAGAAAAGGTGGGGCGAGCTGGGGCCCGACCCAAGGGAGGAGAGGGAACCCGGGGAGGGCAGGGGCCGAGACGAGCCGGGGGGGGGGGGCAAGGGGAGGCCAGCAGGAGAAACGGGGTGGCGACGGCACCGAGAGGGGCCGAGAGGGGAAAGGGGGGCGTGAGCGGCCAAAGGCAAAACCGGGACCAAGGGGGGGCCTCACGCCAGAAGGGAGGGCGCGCAGGGCCAGGCCAGGCAAGGCCAGGCCAGGGGAGGGGGAGAGAGCCGGGGTGAGGGCAAGAAGGGAGGGCCCAAGACGGGGAAAAGGGGGGAACACCGGGCCGTCCCGTGGGGGGGCCGGTGGGGCCAGAGAGTCCAAAGCCACAAGAAGAACAAGAAGAAGAAGAGGAAGAAGAAAAAAAGAAGAATCCTCCTCCGCTGGCTCCGGCTCCTCCTCCTACGCATCCTGCTGGTCGAGGCAAGGGAGGAGGAGGTGGGGGGGGCCGGCCGGTCCGGCGGGGCCAGGCTCTCCAGCCGCTCGGGGCGGGACCCTGCCCCGGCGGCGGCGGCGATGACGACAGTGAGGGCGACTCGAAGGGTACGGCGCTGCCCGCCCCCCCCGACTCACGTGCAGGTGCTCTCCATCTTCTCCCACTAAGGTCGGTGTGGCCCCGCCGAAGGGCGGGCAGCAGGCTCCAGCGTTGGGCCCGGACGGGCCGGGCCGGCACCGCCGGCAGGCCCCACCCTGGTTCAGGCCTGGGAGGGCAAGAGAAACAAACGCCAGAGTGAGCCAGCCAGCCAGCCACCCAGCGAGGCAGCTCCCACCTCCGGCCGAGCTGCGGGGCACCTGCCCGCCCACCCGCCCTCCCTCTCTGGCGGCCGCGGTTCCCTGGCCTAGGCCCCGCGACGTCCGTGAACATCAGAGTCCCCCGCCCCACACGGACCCACCCTCCTCAGCCCGGAAAGGGGGCCAGCTGGCCGGGGGTGAGGCAGGGTCTCCTCGGGCGCCCAGGCCGGCCTGGGGCGGAGAGGGCGGCGGGGGTTGCGGTGCTTCGCCTGTTCCCAACCGAGCGGAATGGACTGGCCGCCCGCAAGGAGCCCGGACCCCCGGGGTCCCGGGACGGGCCTGCGTCTCATCCCGCGGCTTCCCCCGCCACCACTCACCCAGGAAAAGACACCCCCCCGCGCCCCCCTGCCCCCTGGGGTGGCCGCGCAGCGACCACTCAGGGAGAGGGCCGAGGCGGCAGGGGGGTCGGACCCCAGGAGAACACCGAACAGCCTCCAAGCCCGGGAGCGGCAGGGGACACCCGACATGGGGCCGACCGGGGCCCCACAATGGGGTGGCGCCCAGTCCGCTACAGCGCACGGGTGGCGGGGATGGGGTGGGGCTGGGCCCATGGGGAGGCGAGGGCCACCAGAGAGGCCCGTGGCAACGTTCAGGCCCAGGCGGACCCGGGAAACCGAGGGAGACGGGTCGGCCGGGAGGAGAAGGCGAGACGGGGAGAAGAAAACAAAGCGGGGGGCGAGGGGAGACGGGCGGGGGGGCTGGGGGCAAAGTGGGGCCAGGGGACAGAGTGGGGCCGGGCGCCAAAAGGACGGGAGGGGGAAGGGGAAGGCCGGGAGGAGAAAGGGGGCCGAGGGCAAAAGGTGGGGCCGGGAAACCAGCTGACGGGCCGTCAAACGGGGGACCGAGGACACAGGGGGTGGCCCGGAGAAAAGGGACCACGGCGACAAAAGGCCGGGCCTGGGAACAGGGGTCGGCGAGACAAAAAGGTCCGACGAGGGGAAGAGGGGGTGGGGGGGCGAGGGGACAAGGGGACGGTGCGGGGAAAGGGGAGGCCCACAGCCGAGGGGAGGCCCGGACACAAAACGGAGCAGCCGAGGAGCAAAGGGTTCACCGGGAGCAGAGGTTGGGCCGGGAGTAGAGGTCAGACCCGCAGAAAAGGTTAGGCCGGAAGAAAAGGTCAGGTCGGGAGCACAGGGCAGGCCGGGAGCAGAGGTTTAGCCGGGAGAAAAGATGGGGCCGGGAGCAAATGGCGGGCCGGGGGCAGACGTTTAACCGGGAGCAGAGATTTAGCCGGGAGAAAACATCAGGCCGGGAGCAAAGGGCGGGCCGGGGGCAGAGGTTTAACTGGGAGCAGAGGTAGGGCCGCGAGCAGAGGTTTAGCCGGGAGAAAAGATAAGGCCGGGAGCAAAGGGCGGGCCGGCGGCAGAGGTTTAACCGGGAGCAGAGGTTTAGCCGGGAAAAAAGATCAGGCCGGGAGCAAAGGGAGACCCGCAGAAAAGGTGGGGCCGCGAGCAAATGTTAGGCCCGCAGAAAAGGTTAATCCGGAAGAAAAAGATCAGGTCGGAAGCACAGGTCAGGCCAGGAGCAGAGGTTTAGCCGGGAGAAAAGATCAGGCCGGGAGCAAAGGGCGGGCCGGGGGCAGAGGTTTAACCGGGAGCAGAGGTAGGGCCGGGAGCAGAGGTTTAGCCGGGAGAAAAGATCAGGCCGGGAGCAAAGGGCAGGCCGGGAGCAGAGGTTTAGCCGGGAGGAAAATTAGGCCGGGAGCAAAGGTTGGGCCGGGAGCAGAGGCCAGACCCGCAGAAAAGGTCAGGCCGGGAGGAAAGGTCATGCCCGCAGAAGAGGTTTAGCTGAGAGAAAAGGCCAGGCCGGGAGCAGAGGTTTGGCCGGCAGCAAAGGTGGGGGTGGGAGCAGAGGCCAGACCCGCAGAAAATGTCAGGCCGGGAGCAAATGTCAGGCCAGCAGAAAAGGTTAGGCCGGAAGGAAAAGGTCAGGTCGGGAGCACAGGTCAGGCCGCGAGAAGAGGTTTAGCCGGCAGGAAAGATTAGGACGGGAGCAAAGGTCGGGCCGGGAGCAGAGGTTTAGCCGGGAGCAGAGGTTCGGCCGGGAGAAAAGATCAGGCCGGGAGCAAAGGGCAGACCCGCAGAAGCGGTGGGGCCGGGAGCAAAGGTCAGACCCGGAGAAAAGGTTTCGCTGAGAGAAAAGGTCAGGCCGGGAGCAGAGGTTTGGCCGGGAGAAAAGGTGGGGCCGGGAGCAAAGGGCAGGGCGGGAGCAAAGGTCAGACGCGCAGAAAAGGTCCGACCGGGAGCTCAGGACCGACGGGGAGAAAATGTAGGGCGAGCTGGGGACCGACCCAGAGGAGGAGAGGGAGCCCGGGGAGGGCAGGGGCCAAGACGAGCCGGGGGGCAAGGGGAGGAGGGCGGGAGCCCAGGGGGACGATGGGGGGGGCGGCCCGGGGAGGCCGGCAGCCGAAACGGCGTGGCGGCGTCCAGGGCCGAGGGGGAGGGCCGGAGCCGAGGGCAGCGGGCGCTCCGGGAAGACCGGAGGCCGGGGACCAAGCGGAGGCCAGGTAGACTGCCGTGCCCGAGGCCGAGGCCAGGGGACGGGAGGACAAGCGGGGGCGGCTAGAGGGGAAAGGGTGGCACGAGGGGCCAAAGGGCAAGGCCGGGACAAAGGGGGGCCGGGCGAAAAGCCAGCGGGGGAGGGCAAAGGGGAGCCGGGGCCAAAGGGCAGGGCCGGAGCCGCCGGGAGGAGGCCCCGACAAGGGCTGGGGAAACGCGGGAAACGGCGCCGGGCAGGGGCCGAGGGGGCGCCTCGGCCCAGAAGGGAGGGCGCGCAGAGCCAGGCCAGGCCAGGTGGAGAGAGCCGGGGCGAGGGGAAGGGAGGAGGGCCCAAGACGGGGAAAAGCGGGGGAAGACCGGGCCGTCCCATGGGGGGGCCGGTGGGGCCGGAGAGTCCAAAGCCACACGAAGAAGAAGAAGAGGAAGAAGAAAAAGAAAAATCCTCCTCCGCTGGCTCCGAATCCTCCTCCTATGCATCCGGCTGGTGGGGGCAAGGGAGGAGGAGGTGGGGGGGGCGGCGGCTGATTCGGCGGGGCCTGGCTGTCCAGCCGCTCGGGGCCAGATCCTGCCACGCCGGCGGCGGCGACTAGGGTGAAGGCGACTCGGAGTGTCCGGCACACCCCCCCCCTCGACTCACGTGCAGTTGCTCTCCATCTTCTCCCACTAAGGTCGGGGTGGCCCCGCCGAGGGGCGGGCAGCAGCCTGCAGCGTCGGGCCCGGGTGGGCCGGAGCGGTGCCGCCGGCAGGCTCCACCGTGGTTCGGGCCTGGCAGGGCAAGAGAAACAAACGCCAGAGTGAGCCAGCCAGCCAGCCACCCAGCGAGCCAGCTCCCACCTCCGGCCGAGCTGCGGGGCCCCTGCCGGCCCGCCCGCCCTCCCTGGGGGCCACGGTTCAGTGGCCTAGGCGCCGCGACATCCGTGACCATCAGCCACCCCCGCCCCACCCGGTCCCGCCCCCCCCGCCAACCCTGAAAGGGGGCCAGCTGGGCGGGGGAGCGGCAGGTTCTCCTCGGGGGCCGGGGCCGGCCTGGGGCGGGGAAGGTGGCGGGGCTTGCGGTGCTGCGCCTGTCCCCAGCCGAGCGGACTGGACTGGCCGGCCGCAAGGAGCCCGGACCCCCGGGATCCCGGAAGGGGCCTGCGTCTCATTCCGCGGCTTCCCCCGCTATCACTCACCCAGGCAGACACACCACCCCCGGTAGGGGGGTCAGATCCCGGGAGAACACTGACGAGCCTCCAATCCCGGGAGCGGCACCGGGCACCCGACCGGGGGCCGACGGGGCCCCGTAATGGGGCGACGCCCAGTCCCCCACAGCGCACAGGTGGCGGCGAGAGGCGGGGGGCCTGGGCCCATGGGGAGGCGAGGGCCACCAGGGAGGCCCGTAGCAACGGTCAGGCCCGGTCGGACCCAGGAGCCTGAGGGAGACGGGTCGGCCGGGAGGAGAAGGCGAGACGGGGAGAAGAAAAAAAAGCGGGAGGCGAAGGGAGACGGGCGGGGGGCTGGGGGGAAAGTGGGGGCCGGGGACAGAGTGGGGCCGGGCGCCAAAAGGACGGGAGGCCAAAGGGGAAGAACGGGAGGAGAAAGGGGACCGAGGGCAAAAGGTGGGGCCGGGAAGCCAGCTGACGGGCCACAAAAAGGGGGATGTAGGACAAAGGGGGAGGCCTGGAGAAAAAGGACCGCGGCGACAAAAGGCCGGGCCCTGGAACAGAGATCGGCGAAAGGAAAAGTCCCGACGAGGGGAAAAGGGCGTGGGTGTTGAGGCGACAAGGGGACGGGGCCGGGAAAGGGGAGGCCAACAGCCGAGGGGAGGCCCGGACACAAAACGGAGCAGCTGAGGAGCAAAGGGGTCACCGGGAGCAGAGGTTGGGCCAGGAGCAAAGGTCAGACCCGCAGAAAAGGTTAGGCCAGAAGAAAAGGTCAGACCCACAGAAAACGGTCAGGCCGGAAGAAAAGGTCAGGTCGGGAGCCCAGGTCAGGCCGGAAGCAGAGGTTTAGCCGGCAGAAAAGATTAGGACGGGAGCAAAGGTCGGCCCGGGAGCAGAGCTTTAGCCGGGAGCAGCGGTTTGGCCGGGAGCAAAGTTGGGGCTGGGAGCAGAGGCTGGACCCGCAGAAAAGTTTAGGCTGGAAGAAAAGGTCAGGTCGGGTGCACAGGTGAGGCCGGTAGCCGAGGTGGGGCCGGGAGCAAAGGCCACACCCGCAGAAAAGGTCAGGCCGGGAGTTAATTTCAGGCCCGCAATAAAGTTAGGCCAGAAGAAAAAGGTCAGGTCGGGAGCACAGGTCAGGCCGGGAGCAGAGGTGGGCCCGGGAGCAAAGGTCAGACCCGCCAAAAAGGTTAGGCCGGAAGAAAAGGTCAGGTCGGGAGCCCAGGACAGGCCGGAAGCAGAGGTTTAGCCGGCAGAAAAGATTAGGACGGGAGCAAAGGTAGGGCCAGGAGCAGAGGTTTCGCCGGGAGCAGAGGTTTGGCCAGGAGCAAAGGTGGGGCTGGGAGCAGAGGCCAGACTCGCAGAAAAGGTTAGGCCGGAAGAAAAAGGTCGGGCCGGAGGAAAAGGTTTGGCCGGTAGGAAAGGGCAGGGTGGGAGAAAAGGTCAGATGCGCAGAAAAGGTCCGGCCGGGAACTTAGGACCGACGGGGAGAATAGGTGGGGTGAGCTGGGGACCGACCCAGGGGAGGAGAGGGAGCCCGGGAG
>NW_024396898.1:0-28798 GCF_004115215.2 Ornithorhynchus anatinus
TCTTCTCGTTCCAGTTTGTGTTCCTCCATCTTTGCCTTCCAAACATGGCCCCAAACCCTTCTCGTTCCAGTTTGAGCCCCCCACATATGACCTGCAGACATGGCCCCAAACCCTTCCCCTTCCACGTGTGGCCCTGATCCCTTCTCATTCCAGTTTTGGTCCCCCCGCATTTCCCTTCCAGACCTGGCCTTGAACCCTTCTCCATCTACTTTGGACCTCCCCGCTTTTGCCTTCCAGACCTGGTCCCCAACACGTCTTGCCCCAGTTTTGGCCCCTGTGCCTTTGCTTTGCAGGCCTGGCCTCCAAACATTGTCATTCCAGGCCTGGCCCCGAAGCCTTCTCGTTCCAGTTTGGGTCTCCCCTCATTTGCCTTCCAGACGTTGCCACAAACCCTTCTCCTTCCAATTTGGGTCCCTCCTCATTTGCCTTGCAGGCCTGTTCCCCAACCCTTCTTGATCCATACCTGGAACTCTTCTGCTTCCAGTTTGGGTCCACTGGCCTTAACATTCCAGGTTTGGCCCCGAACCCTTCTCATTCCTGTTTGGGACCCTCTGCCTTTTCCTTCCAGACCTGGCCCCAAACATTTTTCGTTCCAGTTTGGGCACACCCCTGACCACCCCTCCACACCCATTCCTGGATGTTGCCTTGCAGGCTGGGCTACCAATCTTTCTCATTCCAGACCTGGCCCTGAATTATTTTTGTTCCAGTATGGGTCCCTCGGCCTTTGCCTTCCAGGCCTGTCCCCTAACCCTTCTTGTTCCAGTTTGGGCCTCCTGTCTTTGCCTTCCAGGCCTGGCCCAGAACACTTCTCATTCCACTTTGGACCTCACCACCTTTTCCTTGAAGGCCTAGCCCGGAACCCTTCTCATTCCTGACCAGGTCACAAACACCTCTCGTTCCAGGTTGGGTCCCCACGCCTTTGCCTTATAGGCCTTTCCCCCAACCATTCTCATTCCAGCCCTGGCTCCAAACCTTTCCATTTTGGGCCCAACCGCCTTAGCCTTTGTGGCCTGGCCCCAAACCCTTCTCCTTCCAGTTTGGTTCCCCCCTGCTTTTACCTTCCAAAACTGGCCCTGAACCCTTCTTGTTCCAATTAGGGTCCCACCGCCTTTGCCTTCCAGGGCTGTCCCAGAACCTTTCTCATTCCAGGTTTGGCCAACCTGCCTTTGCTTTCCAGGCCTGGCCATTAACCTATCTCGTTCCCGTTGAAGTTCCCCGCCTTTGCCTTGCAGTTCTTGACCCAACAGCTTCCTGTTTCAGTTTGTGTCCCTTGCCTTTACCTTGTAGGCCTGGCCCCCAACACCTCTTGTTGTAGGACCAGCCTCTAACCCTTCAGGTTCCAGTGTGGGCCCCTGGCCTTTATCTTCCAGGCCTGGCCCTGAACCTATCCTGTTCCAGTTTGAGTCCCCCCCACTGTGTGCCTTGCAGGTGTGGCCCTGAAGCCTTCTTGTTCCAGTTTGGGCACGCTCCCACCTTAGGCTTCTTGGTCTGTTCCCAAACCCTTCTCTTTCAAGTTTGGGCCACCCCCCGCAACTTTGATTTGCAGTCCTGGTCCCCAACATTTCTCATTCCAAGACTGACCTCAAACTCTTCTCATTTCAGTTTGGGCAGCCCACCTTTGTGTTCCAGGCCTGGCCCCTATCCCTTCTCGTTCCAGTTTGGTTCCCACTAATTTTGCCTACGGGAACCGGCCCCCAACCCCTTTTTTTCCAGGCCAGGCCCTGAACCTTTCTCGTTCCAGTTTTAAGCCCTCAGCCTTAGCCTCCCAGTTCTGGCCCTGAGCCCTTCTCATTCAAATTTGTGACCCCTGTCTTTGTCCTGAAGGCCTGGCCCCCAACCCCTCTCTTTCCAATTTGCCCCCTCCCGCCCCTTATGACTTGCAGACCCGGCCCCCAACCCCTCTCCTTCCAGCCTGACCCCGAACTCTTCTCATTCGCGTTAGGATCCCCTCACCTTTACCTTGCAGGCAAGGCCCACAGCCCATCTTGTTCCAGCCCTGGCCCGCAACCCTTCTCGTTCCAGTTTGGGTTCCTCCATCTTTGCCTTCCAAACATGGCCCCAAACCCTTCTCATTGCAGTTTGGGTCCTTCAGCTTTTGCCTTCCAGACTTGGCCCCCAGTCTTCTCATTCCAGACCTGGCCGCAAAGCTTTCTTGTTCCAGTTTGGTCACCCCTGCCTTTGCCTTGCAGGCCTGCCCCCCAGCCTCTCTTGTTCCAGCCTGGCCCCAAACCCTTCTCGATCCAGTTTGGACTCCCCTTCTTTGTCTTCCAGATCTGACCCCGAACACCTCTCGTTCCAGTTTCATCGCCCCCTGCCTTTGCCTTCCAGACCTGGCCCCAAACACTTCTCGTTCCAGGGTGAGTTCTCCCACCTTTCCCTTGTAGGCCTGGCCCCCAATCCTTTCTCGTTCCAGACCTGGCCCCAAACCTTTCCCATTCCAGTTTGGGCCCACCCTTCTTTTGCATTTCAGACCTGGCCCTGAAACCTTCTCTTTCCAGTTAGGGTTCCCTCGCTTTTGCCTTGCAGGTCTGGACTCCAACCTTTCTCATTGCAGACCTGACCACGAATGCTTTGCATTCCAGTTAGGGCCCCACCACCTTTGCCTTCCAGGCGTAGCCCAGAACCCCTTGTGTTCCAGTTTTGGCTGCCCCACCTTTGCTTTCCAGGCCTGGTCACCCACCTATCTCAATCCAGTTTGGGTTCCCCCACCTTTGCCTGGAAGACCTGGTCCCGAATATTTTCATTCCAGTTTGGGCCCCGCTTCATCTGCCTTGCAGCCTTGACCCCCAACACTGCTTTTTCCAGGCCTGGCCCTGACCCTTCCCGGTTCCAGTTTCTGTTCCCCCACCACCCCCCGGCCTTTGCCTACCAGCCATGGACGAGAACCCTTCTTGTCCCACTTTGGGCCCCACCACCTGTGCCTTGCAGGCCTAGCCCCCAGTCCTTCTCATTCCAGACCTGGCCCTGAATGCTTCTCATTCCAGTTTCGGCCACCCCCCCTTTGCCTTGTAGGCCTGGCTCCCAACCATTCTCATTCCAGGTGTGGTCCGAACCTTTCTCTTTCCAATTTGGGCCCCCCTTCATTTGCCTTCCAAACCTGAACCTGAACCCTTTTTGTCACAGTTAGCTCCCCGCCCCCTCTACACACACACGCACACACACACACACACACACACACACACACACACACACACACACACTGCCTTTGCCTTCCAGGTCTGGCCCGGAACCCTTCTCAGTCCAGTTTTGGCCACTTCAGCTTTGCCTTCCAGGCCTGGCCACCAACCTACTTGCTCCAATTTGGTTACCCCGGCCTTTGCCTTGCAGACCTGGCCCCAAACCTTTGACATTCCAGTTTGGGCCCTTCTCCTATGTCTTGCTGTTCTGGATCCCACCTCATCTCGTTCCAGTTTGTGCCCCCTGCCTTTGCCTTGCAGTCATGACACTTCTTGTTAAGGCAGGGCTTAAACCCTTCTCGTTACAGGATGGGTCCCCTCACCTTTGCCTTCCAGACCAGGCCCCCAGCCATCTCATTTGAGACCTTGCCCAGGACCCTTCTTGTTCCAGTTTGGGCCCCCAGTCTTTGCCTTCCCAAACTGGCCTCTGAGCCTTCTTCTTCCAGACCAGGCCCCGAACTCTTCTTGTTCCAGTTTGGGTCTCCCCCACCTTTGCCTTCCAAACATGGCCCCAAACCCTTCTCGTTCCAGTTTGAGCCCCCCACATATGACCTGCAGACATGGCCCCAAACCCTTCCCCTTCCACGTGTGGCCCTGATCCCTTCTCATTCCAGTTTTGGTCCCCCCGCATTTCCCTTCCAGACCTGGCCTTGAACCCTTCTCCATCTACTTTGGACCTCCCCGCTTTTGCCTTCCAGACCTGGTCCCCAACACGTCTTGCCCCAGTTTTGGCCCCTGTGCCTTTGCTTTGCAGGCCTGGCCTCCAAACATTGTCATTCCAGGCCTGGCCCCGAAGCCTTCTCGTTCCAGTTTGGGTCTCCCCTCATTTGCCTTCCAGACGTTGCCACAAACCCTTCTCCTTCCAATTTGGGTCCCTCCTCATTTGCCTTGCAGGCCTGTTCCCCAACCCTTCTTGATCCATACCTGGAACTCTTCAGCTTCCAGTTTGGGTCCACTGGCCTTAACATTCCAGGTTTGGCCCCGAACCCTTCTCATTCCTGTTTGGGACCCTCTGCCTTTTCCTTCCAGACCTGGCCCCAAACATTTTTCGTTCCAGTTTGGGCACACCCCTGACCACCCCTCCACACCCATTCCTGGATGTTGCCTTGCAGGCTGGGCTACCAATCTTTCTCATTCCAGACCTGGCCCTGAATTATTTTTGTTCCAGTATGGGTCCCTCGGCCTTTGCCTTCCAGGCCTGTCCCCTAACCCTTCTTGTTCCAGTTTGGGCCTCCTGTCTTTGCCTTCCAGGCCTGGCCCAGAACACTTCTCATTCCACTTTGGACCTCACCACCTTTTCCTTGAAGGCCTAGCCCGGAACCCTTCTCATTCCTGACCAGGTCACAACACGTCTAGTTCCAGGTTGGGCCCCCACGCCTTTGCCTTATAGGCCTTTCCCCCAACCATTCTCATTCCAGCCCTGGCTCCAAACCTTTCCATTTTGGGCCCAACCGCCTTAGCCTTTGTGGCCTGGCCCCAAACCCTTCTCCTTCCAGTTTGGTTCCCCCCTTCTTTTACCTTCCAGACCTGGCCCTGAACCCTTCTTGTTCCAATTAGGGTCCCACCGCCTTTGCCTTCCAGGGCTGTCCCAGAACCTTTCTCATTCCAGGTTTGGCCAACCTGCCTTTGCTTTCCAGGCCTGGCCATTAACCTATCTCGTTCCCGTTGAAGTTCCCCGCCTTTGCCTTGCAGTTCTTGACCCAACAGCTTCCTGTTTCAGTTTGTGTCCCTTGCCTTTACCTTGTAGGCCTGGCCCCCAACACCTCTTGTTGTAGGACCAGCCTCTAACCCTTCAGGTTCCAGTGTGGGCCCCTGGCCTTTATCTTCCAGGCCTGGCCCTGAACCTATCCTGTTCCAGTTTGAGTCCCCCCCACTGTATGCCTTGCAGGTGTGGCCCTGAAGCCTTCTTGTTCCAGTTTGGGCACGCTCCCACCTTAGGCTTCTTGGTCTGTTCCCAAACCCTTCTCTTTCAAGTTTGGGCCACCCCCCGCAACTTTGATTTGCAGTCCTGGTCCCCAACATTTCTCATTCCAAGACTGACCTCAAACTCTTCTCATTTCAGTTTGGGCAGCCCACCTTTGTGTTCCAGGCCTGGCCCCTATCCCTTCTCGTTCCAGTTTGGTTCCCACTAATTTTGCCTACGGGAACCGGCCCCCAACCCCTTTTTTTCCAGGCCAGGCCCTGAACCTTTCTCGTTCCAGTTTTAAGCCCTCAGCCTTAGCCTCCCAGTTCTGGCCCTGAGCCCTTCTCATTCAAATTTGTGACCCCTGTCTTTGTCCTGAAGGCCTGGCCCCCAACCCTTCTCTTTCCAATTTGCACCCCTCCACCCCTTATGACTTGCAGACCCGGCCCCCAACCCCTCTCCTTCCAGCCTGACCCCTAATCCTTCTCATTCGCGTTAGGATCCCCTCACCTTTACCTTGCAGGCAAGGCCCACAGCCCATCTTGTTCCAGCCCTGGCCCGCAACCCTTCTCGTTCCAGTTTGGGTTCCTCCATCTTTGCCTTCCAAACATGGCCCCAAACCCTTCTCATTGCAGTTTGGGTCCTTCAGCTTTTGCCTTCCAGACTTGGCCCCCAGTCTTCTCATTCCAGACCTGGCCGCAAAGCTTTCTTGTTCCAGTTTGGTCACCCCTGCCTTTGCCTTGCAGGCCTGACACCCAACCATTCTCGTTCTAATTTGGGCCCTCCACCTTTGCCTTGAAGGCCTGCCCCCCAACTCTTTTCGTTCCAGGACTCTCCCTGAACCCTTCTCATTCCACTTAGGGGCCCCCAGTCTTCTTCTTACAGGCCTGGCCCCAAAACCTTTCATTCCCATTTGCGCCCCCATGCCTTTGCCTTGAAGGCCTGGCCCACTACTTTTTTGATTCCAGCCCTGTCCCTGAACCCTTCCTGTTCCAGTTTGGGCCCATCTGCCTTTGCTTTGCAGGCCTGGCTCTCAACCCTTCTCATTCCAGTTTGGGACCTTGACATTGCAGGCCTGGTCCTCAGCCCTTCTCGTTCCAGTTTGGGCCGCCCCTTCTTTGCCTTCCAGACCTGGCCTTGAACCCTTCTCCTTCTATTTTGGTGCCCTCCACTATTTCCTTCCAGACCTTTGTTAATGAATTGTACATCACCTTGATTCTATTTAGTTGCCATTGTTTTTACAACATATTCTTCCCCTTGACTCTATTTATCGCCATTGCTCTTGTCTGTCCATCTCCCCCGATTGGACTGTAAGCCCGTCTAACGGCAGGGACTGTCTCTATCTGTTGCCGACTTGTTCATCCCAAGCGCTTAGTACAGTGCTCTGCACATAGTAATACTATTGAATGAATGAATGAATGACCTGACCCCGATCTCTTATTGTTCCAGTTTGCTCCCCAGCAATAATGTTGGTATTTGTTAAGCGCTTACTATGTGCCGAGCACTGTTCTAAGCACTGGGGTAGACATAGGGGAATCAGGTTGTCCCACGTGGGCTCACAGTTTTCATCCCCATTTTACAGATGAGGGAACTGAGGCACAGAGAAGTTAAGTGACTCGCCCACAGTCACACAGCCGACAAGTGGCAGAGCTGGGATTCGAACTCATGAGCCCTGACTCCAAAGCCCGTGCTCTTTCCACTGAGCCACGCTGCTTCTCCAGTATTTGCCTGCCAGACCTGGCCCCGTACCCTTCTCTTTCCAGTTTTGCCCCCCCTTCCTCCCCCACCCCCGGCCTTAGCCATCCAGGCCTGGCCATGTACTTTTCGCGTTCCAGTTTGGGTGCCTCGACCTTGCCTTGCAGGCCTTGCCCCGAAACGTTCTCTTTCCAGCCTTTGCCTTGCAGGCCTGCCCCCCACCTGTCTTGTTCCAGGCCTGGCCCCAAACCCTTCTCGTTCCAGTTTAGACTCCCCGACCTTGTCTTCCAGATCTGACCCCAAAAACCTCTCGTTCCAGTTTCATCGCCCCCGGCTTTTGTGTTCCAGACCTGGCCCGAACACTTCTCGTTCCAGTGTGAGTTCCCCCACCTTTGCTTGTAGACTTGGCCCCCAATCGTTCTCGTTCCAGGCCTGGCCCCAAACCTTTCTCATTCCAGTTTGGGCCCACCCTTCTTTTGCCTTTCAGACCTGGCCCTGAAAACTTCTCTTTCCAGTTGGGGTTCCCCCCGCTTTTGCCTTGGAGGTCTGGACTCTAGCCTTTCTCAGTTTGGGCCCCGCTGCATCTGCCTTGCAGGCTTGACGCCCAACACTTCTTTTTCCAGGCCTGGCCCTGACCCTTCCTGGTTCCAGTTTCTGTCCCCCCACCCTCCACCCGGCCTTTGCCTACCAGCCCTGGCCCAGAACCCTTCTTGTTCCACTTTGAGCCCCACCACCTTTGCCTTGCAGGCCTAGCCCCCAAACCTTCTCATTCCAGACCTGGCCCTGAATGCTTCTCATTCCAGTTTGGGCCACCCCTGCTTTGCTTTGTAGGCCTGGCTCCCAACCATTCTCATTCCAGGTCTGGTCTGAACCTTTCTCTTTCCAGTTTGGGCCCCCCCTCATTTGCCTTCTAGACCTGGACCTGAACCCTTTTGGTCCAGTTAGCTCCCCCACCTCCACTACACACACACATACACCGCCTTTGCCTTCCAGGTCTGGCCCGGAACACTTCTCAGTCGAGTTTTGGCCACTCCAGCTTTGCCTTCCAGGCCTGGCCACCAACCTACTTGTTCCAATTTCGTTACCCCAGCCTCTGCCTTGCAGACCTGGCCCCAAACCTTTGACGTTCCAGTTTGGGCCCTTCTCCTATGCCTTGCTGTTCTGGATCCCACCTCATCTCGTTCCAGTTTGTGTCCCCTGCTTTTGCCTTGCAGTTATGACCCCAACACTTCTTGTTAAGGCGGGGCTTAAACCCTTCTCGTTCCAGGTTGGGTGCCCTCCCCTTTGCCCTCCAGACCTGGCCCCCAGCCATCTCATTCCAGACCTGGCCCGGAACCCTTCTTGTTCCAGTTTGGGCCCCCGGTCTTTGCCTTCCCAACCTGGCCTCTGAGCCTTCTTCTTCCAGACCAGGCCCCGAAATCTTCTTGTTCTAGTTCGGGTCTCCCTGACCTTTGCCTTCCAAACCAGGCCCCAAACCCTTCTCGTTCCAGTTTGGGCCCCCCACATATATCTTGCCGACACGGCCCCCAACCCCTCCCCTTCCCCGTGTGGCCCCGAACCCTTCTCGTTCCAGTTTTGGTCCCCCCGCCATTACCTTCCACACCTGGCCTTGAACCCTCTCCTTCTAGCTTGGAGCTCCGCGCCTTTGCCTTCCAAACCTGGTCCCCATCACATCTTGCCCCAGTTTTGGCCCCCGGCTCTTTGCTTTGCAGACCTGGCCCCCAAACATTGTCATTCCAGGCCTGGCCCCGAAGCCTTCTCGTTCCAGTTTGGTTCTCCCCTCCTTTGCCTTCCAGACGTGGCCCCAAACCCTTCTCCTTCCAATTTGGGTCCCTCCTCATTTACCTTGCAGGCCTGTTCCCCAACCCTTCTTGTTCCAGACCTGGAACTCTTCTGGTTCCAGTTTGCGTGCACTGGCCTTTACATTCCAGGTTTGGCCCCAAACCCTTCTCGTTCCTGTTTGGGACTCTCTGCCTTTTCCTTCCAAACCTGGCCTCAAACATTTTTCGTTCCAGTTTGGGGACACCTCTCCCGACCCCTCCACACCCGTTCCTGGATTTTGCCTTGCAGGCCTGCCTCCCAACCCTTCTCATTCCAGATCTGTGCCTGAATGATTTTTGTTCCAATATGGGTCCCTCGGCCTTTGCCTTCCAGGCCTGTCCCCTAACCCTTCTTGTTCCTGTTTGGGCCTCCTGCCTTTGCCTTCCAGGCATGGCCCAGAACCCTTCTCGTTCCACTTTGGACCTCACCACCTTTTCCTTGCAGGCTTAGCCCGGAACCCTTCTCATTCCAGACCTGGTCCCAAACACTTCTCGTTCCAGGATGGGCCCCCACGCCTTTGCCTTATAGGCCTTTCCCCCAACCATTCTCATTCCAGCCCTGGCTCCAAACCTTTCCATTTTGGGCCCAACCGCCTTAGCCTTTGTGGCCTGGCCCCAAACCCTTCTCCTTCCAGTTTGGTTCCCCCCTTCTTATACCTTCCAGACCTGGCCCTGAACGCTTCGTGTTCCACTTAGGTTCCCACCGCCTTTGCCTTCCAGGGCTGTCCCAGAACCTTTCTCATTCTAGGTTTGGCCACGTCGCCTTTGCCTTCCAGGCCTGGCCATTAACCTATCTCGTTCAAGTTTTAGTTCCCCGCCTATGCATTACAGTCCTTGACCCAACATCTTCCTGTTCCAGTTTGTGTCCCTTGCCTTTACCTTGCAGGCCTGGCCCCCAACACTTCTTGTTTTAGGACCGGCCTCTAACCCTTCTCGTTCCAGTTTGGGCCCCTGGCCTTTGTCTTTCAGGCCTGGCCCTGACCCTTTCTAGTTCCAGTTTGAGTCCCCGCCCCCGTGTATGCCTTGCAGGTCTGGCCCTAACCCTTCTTGTTCCAGTGTGGGCAAACTCCACCCTTAGCCTTCCTGGTCTGTCCCCAAACCCTTCTCGTTCCAGTTTGGGTTCCTCCAACTTTGCCTTCCAAACATGGCCTCAAACCCTTTTCGTTCCAGTTTGGGTCCTTCAGCCTTTGCCTTCCAGACCTGAGCCCAAAGCCTTCTTGTTCCAGTTTGAGTCCCCCAGGATTTGCCTTCCAGACCTGACTCCAAACCCTTCTCATTCCAGTTGGGTCACCCCTGCCTTTGCCTTGCAGGCCTATCTCTGAACCGTTCTCGTTTTAGTTTGGGCCCTTGGCATTGCAGAGCTGGTCCTCAACCCTTCTCGACCCAGTTTGGGCCGCCCCTACTTTGCCTTTCAGTCCTGGCCTTGAACCCTTCTCCTTCTAGTTTGGTGACCTCCACCTTTGCCTTCCAGACATGACTCCGAACTCTTATTGTTCCAGTTTGATCCCCCGCATTTGCCTTCCAGACCTGGACCCGTACCCTTCTCTTTCCAGTTTTGCCCCCCCTTCCTCCCTCACCTTCGGCGTTCGCCTTCCAGGCCTGGCCATGAACCTTTCGCGTTCCAGTTTGGGCCCCCGGACTTTGCCTTGCAGGCCTGGCCCCCCACCTCTCTTGTTCCAGGCCTGGCCCCAAACTCTTCTCGTTTCAGTTTGGGCTCTCCGACTTTGTCTTCCAGATGTGACCCCGTACCCCTCTCGTTCCAGTTTCATCGCCCCCTGCCTTTGCCTTCCAGTCCTGGCCCCAAACACTCATCGTTCCAATATGATTTCTCCCACCTTTGACTTGTAGGCCTGGCCCCCAATCCTTTCTCGTTCAAGGCCTGGCCCCAAACCTTTCTCATTCCAGTTTGGGCCCACCCTTCTTTTGTCCTTCAGACCTGGCCCTGAAACCTTTTCTTTCCAGTTGTGGTTCCCTCGCTTTTGCCTTGCAGGTCTGGACTCCAACCTTTCTCATTCCAGACCTGACCCCGAATGCTTCTCATTTCAGTTAGGGCCCCACCACCTTTGCCTTCCAGGCATAGCCCAGAACCCCTGGCGTTCCAGTTTTGGCTGCCCCACCTTTGACCTCCAGGCCTGGCCACCAACCTATCTAGTTCCAGTTTGGGTTCCCCCGTCTTTGCTTGGCAGACCTGGTCCCGAATATTTTCATTCCAGTTTGGACCCCACTGCATCTACCTTGCAGGTTGACCAACAACACTTCTTTTTCCAGGCCTAGCCCTGACCCTTCCTGGTTCCATTTTCTGTCCCCCCAGCCCCACCCGGCCTTTGCCTACCAGCCCTGGGCCAGAACCCTTCTTGTTCCACTTTGGGCCCCACCACCTTTGCCTGGCAGGCCTAGCCCCCAATCCTTCTCATTCCAGACCTGGCCCTGAATGCTTCTCATTCCAGGTTCAGCCACCTGCCCTTTGCCTTGTAGGCCTGGCTCCCAACCATTCTCATTCCAGGTCTGGTCTGAACCTTTCTCTTTCCAGTTTGGGCCCCCCCTCATTTGCCTTCTAGACCTGGACCTGATCCCTTTTTGTTCCAGTTAGCTCCCCCAACCCCTGTACACACACACACACACACACACACCGCCTTTGCCTTCAAGGTCTGGCCCGGAACCCTTCTCAGTCCAGTTTTGGCCACTCCAGCTTTGCCTTCCAGGCCTGGCCACCAAGCTACTTGCTCCAATTTGGTTTCCCCAGCCTTTGCCTTGCAGACCTGGCCCCATACCTTTGACGTTCCAGTTTGGGCCCTTCTCCTATGGCTTGCTGTTCTGGATCCCACCTCATCTCGTTCCAGTTTCTGCCCCCTGCCTTTGCCTTGCAGTCGTGACCCCAACACTTCTTGTTAAGGCGGGGCTTAAACCCTTCTCGTTCCAGGTTGGCTCCCCTCACCTTTGCGTTCCAGACCTGGCCCCCAGCCATCTCAATCCAGACCAGGCCCTGAACTCTTTTCCTTCCAATTTGGGCCCCCGGTCTTTGTCTTTCCAACCTGGTTTCTGAGCCTTCTTGTTCCAGACCAGGCCCCGAACTCTTCTCGTTCCAGTTTGGGTCTCCCCGACCTTTGCCTTCAAAACATGGCCCCAAACCCTTCTCGTTCCAGAGTGGGCCCCCAACATATGACTTGCAGACTTGGCCCCCAACCCCTCCTGTTCCACGTGTGGCCCCGAACCCTTCTCATTCCAGTTTTGGTCCCCCCGGCTTTACCTTCCAGACCTGGCCTTGAACTCTTCTCCTTCTAGTTTGGACCTCTCTGCTTTTGCCTTCCAGACCTGGTCCCGAACACTTCTTGCCCCAGTTTTGGCCCCCATGCCTTTGCTTTGCAGGCCTGGCCCCCATGCCTTTGCTTTGCAGGCCTGGCCCCCAAACATTGTCATTCCAGGCCTGGCCCCGAAGCCTTCTCGTTCCAGTTTGTCCTCCCCACATATGACCTGCGGACATGGCCCCCAACCCCTCCCCTTCCACATGTGGCCCTGAACACTTCTCATTCCAGTTTTGGTCCCCCCGCCTTTTCCTTCCAGATCTGGCCTTGAACCCTTCTCCTTCTAGTTTGGACTCCTCCGCTTTTGCCTTCCAGACCTGGTCCCCAACACTTATTGCCCCAGGTTTGGCCCCCGTGCCTTTGCTTTGCAGGCCTGGCCCCCAAACATTGTCATTCCAGGCCTGGCCCCGAAGCCTTCTCGTTGCAGTTTGGGTCTCCCCTCCTTTGCCTTCCAGAGGTGGCCCCAAAGGCTTCTCCTTTCAATTTGGGTCCCTCCTCATTTGCCTTGCAGGCCTGTTCCCCAACCCTTCTTGTGCCAGACCTGGAACTCTTCCGCTTCCAGTTTAGGTCCACTGGCCTTTACATTCCAGGTTTAGCCCCAAACCCTTCTCATTCCTGTTTGGGACCCTCTGCCCTTTCCTTCCAGACCTGGCCCCAAACAGTTTTCATTCCACTTTGTGGACACCCCTCCCCACCCCTCCACACCCGTTCCTGGATGGTGCCTTGCAGGCCTGGCTCCCAACCCTTCTCATTCCAGACCTGGCCCTGAATGATTTTTGTTCCAGTATGGGTCCCTTGGCCTTTGCCTTCCAGGCCTGTCCCCTAACCCTTCTTGTTCCAGTTTGATTACCCGGCCTTTGCCTTCCAGGCCTGGCCCAGAACCCTTCTCGTTCCACTTTGGACCTCACCACCTTTTCCTTGCAGGCCTAGCCCGGAACCCTTCTCATTCCAGACCTGGGCCCAAACACTACTCGTTCCAGGTTGGGCCCCCAAGCCTTTGCCTTAAAGGCCTTTCCCCCAACGATTCTCATTCAAGCCCTGGCTCCAAACATTTCCATTTTGGGCCCAACTGCCTTAGCCTTTGTGGCCTGGCCCAAACCCTTCTCAATTCCAGTTTGGATCCCCCCTTCTTTTACCTTCCAGATGTGGCCCTGAATCCTTCTTGTTCCAGTTACGGCCCCACCGCCTTTGCCTTCCAGGGCTGCCCCAGAACCTTTCTAATTCCAGGTTTGGCTACCCCACCTTTGCCTTCAAGGCCTGGCCATTAACCTATCTCGTTCCAGTTGAAGTTCCCCGCCTTTGCCTTGCAGTCCTTGACCCAACACATGCCTGTTCCAGTTTGAGTCCCTTGCAGTTACCTTGCAGGCCTGCCCCCCAACACTTCCTGTTTTAGGACCTGCCTCTAACCCTTCTCGTTCCAGTTTGGGCCCCTGGCCTTTGTCTTCCAGGCCTGGCCCTGAACCTTTCTCGTTCCAGTTTGAGTCCCTCCCCATATGCCTTGCAGGTCTGGCCCTGAACCCTTCTTGTTCCAGTGTGGGCACGCTCCACCCTTAGGCTTCTTGGTCTGTCCCCAAAGCCTTCTCTTTCCAGTTTGGGCCACCGCCCCAACTTTGATTTGCAGTCCTGGTCCCCAACATTTCTCATTCTAAGACTGACCTCAAATTCTTCTCATTTAAGTTTGGGCTGCCCACCTTTGCGTTCCAGGCCAGGCCCCTATCCCTTCTCGTTCCAGTTTGGGCTCCTCCATCTTTGCCTTCCAAACATGGCCCCAAGCCCTTCTCATTCCAATTTGGATTCTTCAGCATTTGCCTTCCAGACTTGGCCCCCAGTCTTCTCATTCCAGACCTGGCCCCAAATCCTTCCTGTTCCAGTTTGAGTCCCCCGGGCTTTGCCTTCCAGACCTGACTCCAAACCCTTCTCGTTCCAGTTTGGTCACCCCTGCCTTTGCCTTGCAGGCCTGACTCTGAACCGTTCTCGTTATAGTTTGGGCCCTCCACCTTTGCCTTGAAGGCCTGGCCCCCAACTCTTTTAGTTCCAGGACTCTCCCTGAACCCTTCTCGTTCCACTTTGAGGCCCCCGGTCTTATTCTTACAGGCCTGGCCCCGAAACCTTTCATTCCAATTTGGGCCCCCATGTCTTTGCCTTGCAGGTCTGGCCCCCTACTTTTTTCGTTCCATCCCTGTCCCTGAACCCTACTTGTTCCAGTTTGGGCCCATCTGCCTTTGCCTTTGAGGCCTGGTTCTGAACATTTCTCTTTCCGGTTTGGGCCCTTGGCATTGCAGACCTGGTACTCAACACTTCTCGTTCCAGTTTGGGCCGCCCCTACTTTGCCTTCCAGTCCTGGCCTTGAACCCTTCTCCTTCTAGTTTGGTGCCCTCCACCATTGCCTTCCAGACCTGACCCTGAACTCTTATTGTTCCCGTTTGATCCTCTGCATTTGCCTTCTAGACCTGGCCCCGTACACTTCTCTTTCCAGTTTTGCCCCCCCTTCCTCCCCCACCCCCGGCCTTTGCCTTCCAGGCCTGGCCATGAACCTTTCGCCTTCCAGTTTGGGCCCCCGGCGTTGCCTTGCAGGCCTGGCCTGAGACATTCTCTTTCCAGCCTTTGGCTTGCAGGCCTGCGCCCCAACCTCTCTTGTTCCAGGCCTGGCCCCAAACGCTTCTCGTTCCATTTTCAGCTCCCCAGCTTTGTCTTCCAGATGTGACCCCGAACACCTCTCGTTCCAGTTTCATTGCCCCCTGCCTTTGCCTTGCAGTCCTGGCCCCAAACACCTCTCGTTCCAGTGTGATTTCTCCCACCTTTGCCTTGTAGGCCTGGCCCCCAATACTTTCTCGTTCCAGGCCTGTCCCCAAACCTTTCTCATTTCAGTTTGGGCCCACCCTTCTTTTGCCTTTCAGACCTGGCCCAGGACCCTTCTCGTTCTACTTTGGACCTCACCACCTTTTCCTTGCAGGCCTAACCCAGAACCCTTCTCATTCCACACCTGGTCCCAAACACTTCTCGTTCCAGGTTGGGCCCTCACGCCTTTGCCTTATAGGCCTTTTCCCCAACCATTCTCATTCCAGCCCTGGCTCCATACATTTCCATTTTGGGCCCAACTGCCTTAGCCTTTGTGGCCTGGCCCCAAACCCTTCTCCTTCCAGTTTGCTTCCCCCCTTCTTTTACCTTCCAGACCTGGCCCTGAACCCTTCTTGTTCCAGTTAGGGTCCCACCACCTTGGCCTTCCAGGGCTTTCCCAGAACCTTTCTCATTCCAGGTTTGGCCACCCCACCTTGGCCTTCCAAACCTGGCCATTAACCTATCTCATTCCAATTGAAGTTCCCCGCCTTTGCCTTGCAGTCCTTGACCCAACACCTTCCTTTTCCAGTTTGGGTCCCTTGCCTTTACCTTGCAGGCCTGGCCCCCAACACTTCTTGCTTTAGGACCAGCCTCTAACCCTTCTCGTTCCAGTTTTGCCCCCTGGCCTTTGTCTTCCAGGCCTGGCCCTGAACCTTTCTCTTTCCAGTTTGAGTCCCCCCCCCGTATGCATTGCAGGTCTGGCCCAGAACCCTTCTTGTTCCATTGTGGGCACACTCCATCCTTAGCCTTCCTGGTCCGTTCCTGAAGCCGTGTCTTTCCAGTTTGGGCCCCCCCCCCAACTTTGATTTGTAGTACTGGTCCCCAACATTTCTCATTCCAAGACTGACCTCAAACCCTTCTCATTTTAGTTTGGGCAGCCCACTTTTGCGTTCCAGGCCTGGCCCCTATACCTTCTCATTCCAGTTTGGTTCCCACTGATTTTGTCTACGAGAACTGGCCCCCAACCCCTATTGTTCCAGGCCTGGCCCTGAACCCTTCTCGTTTCAGTTTTGAGTCCTCCGCCTTAGCTTCCCAGGCCTGGCCCCGAGCCCTTCTCATTTAAATTTGTGACCCCTGTCTTTGTAGTGAAGGCCTGGCCCCCAACCCTTCTCTTTCCTATTTGCCCCCCCCAGCCCCTTATGACTTCCAGAACCGGCCCCAAACCCTCTCCTTCCAGCCTGACCCCGAACCCCTCTCATTCCCATTAGGATCCCCTCACCTTTACCTTGCAGGCATGGCCCACACCCCAACTTGTTCAAGCCCTGGCCCCAAACCCTTCTCGTTCCAGTTTGGGTTCCTCCATCTTTGCCTTCCAAACATGGCCCCAAACCCTTCTCGTTCCAGTTTGTGTCCTTCAGCCTTTGTCTTCCAGACTTGGCCCCCAGTCTTCTCATTTTAGGCCTGGCCCTAAAGACTTCTTGTTCCAGTTTGAGTCCCCCAGGGCTTTGCCTTCCAGACTTGACTCCAAACCCTTCTCGTTACAATTTGGTCACCCCTGCCTTTGCCTTGCAGGCCTGACTCTGAACCGGTCTCATTCTAGTTTGGGCCCTCCACCTTTGCCTTGAAGGCCTGGCCTCCAACTCTTTTATTTCCAGGACTCTCCCTGAACCCTTCTTGTTGACGTAGGGGCCCCCAGTCTTCTTCTTACAGGCCTTTCCCCGAAACCTTTCATTCCAATTTGGGCCCCCATGCCTTTGCCTTGCAGGCCTGGCCCCCTACTTTTTTCGTTCCAGCCCTGTCCCTGAACCCTTCTTGTTCCAGTTTAGGCCCATCTGCCTTTGCCTGGCAGGCCTGGTTCTGAACCCTTCTCCTTCCAGGTTGGACCCTTGACATTGCAGGCCTGGTCCTCAACCCTTCTCGATACAGTTTGGGCCGCCCCTTCTTTGCCTTCCAGACCTGGCCTTGAACCCTTCTCCTTCTAGTTTTGTTCCACTATTGCCTTCCAGACCTGACCCCAAACTCTTATTGTTCCAGTTTGATCCACCACATTTGCCTTCCAGACCTGGCCCCGTACCTTTCTCTTTCCAGTTTTGCCCCCGCTTCCTCCCCGACTCCCGGCCTATGCCTTGCAGGCCTGGCCATGAACTTTTCGCGTTTCAGTTTGGGCCCCCGGACTTTGCCGTGCAGGCCTGGCCCCGAAACGTTCTCTTTCTAGCCTTTGCCTTGCAGGCCTGCCCCCCAACCTCTCTTCTTCCAGGCCTGGCCCCAAACCCTTCTCGTTCCAGTTTGGGCTCCCCGACTTTGTCTTCCAGATCTGACCCCGAACACCTCTCGTTACAGTTTCATCGCGCCCTGCCTTTACCTTCCAGACCTTGCCCCAAACACTTCTCTTTCAAGTGTCAGTTCTCCCACCTTTGCCTTGTAGGCCTGGCCCCCAATCCTTTCTCGTTCCAGGGCTGGCCGCAAACCTTTCTCATTCCACTTTGGGCCCACCCTTCTTTTGCCTTTCAGACCTGGCCCTGAAATCTTCTCTTTCTGTTTGGCGTTCCCCCGCTTTTGCCTTGCAGGTTTGGACTCCAACCTTTCTCATTCCAGACCTGACCCCGAATGCGTCTCGTTCCAGTAAGGCCCCACCACCTTTGCCTTCCAGGCCTGGCCTCCAACCTATCTCGTTTCAGTTTGGGTTCCCCCGCCTTTGCCTGGCAGACCTGGTCCCCAGTATTTTCATTCCAGTTTCGGCCCTGCTGCATCTGTCTTGCAGGCTTGAACCCCAACACTTCTTTTTCCAGGCCTGGTCCTGACCCTTCCTGGTTCCAGTGTCTGTCCCCCCAACCCCAACCCGGCTTTTGCCTACCAGTCCTGGCACAGAACCCTTCTTGTTCCACTTTGAGCCCCACTACCTTTGCCTTGTAGGCCTAGCCCCCAATCCTTCCCATACCAGACCTGGCCCTGAATGCTCCTCATTCCAGTTTGGGCCATCCCCGCTTTGTCTTCTAGGCCTGGCTCCCGACCATTCTCATTCTGGGTCTGGTCCGAACCTTTTTCTTTCCAGTTTGGACCCCCCTTCATTTGCCTTCTAGACCTGGACCTGAAACCTTTTTGTTCCAGTTAGCTCCCCCGACCCCTCTAAACAAACACACACACACACACACCCCGCCTTTGCCTTCCAGGTCTGGCCCGGAACCCTTCTCAGTCCAGTTTTGGCCACTCCAGCTTTGCCTTCCAGGCCTGGCCACCAGCCTACGTGCTCCAATTGGGTTACCCCGGCCTTTGCCTTGCAGACCTGGCCCCAAACCTTCGACGTTCCAGTTTGGGCCCTTCTCCTATGGCTTGCTGTTCTGGATCCCACCTCATCTCGCTCCAGTTTGTGCCCCTGCCTTTGCCTTGCAGTCGTGACCCCAACACTTCTTGTTAAGGCGGGGCTTAAACCCTTCTCGTTCCAGGTTGGGTCCCCTCACCTTTGCGTTCCAGACCTGGCCCCCAGCCATTTCATTCCAGACCTGGCCCGGAACCCTTCTTGTTCCAGTTTGGGCCCCGGTCTTTGCCTTCCCAACCTGGCTTCTGAGCCTTCTTGTTCCAAACCAGGCCCCGAACTGTTCTCGTTCCAGTTTGGGTCTACCCTCCTTTGCCTTCCAGACGTGGCCCCAAACCCTTCTCCTTCCAATTTGGGTCCCTCCTCATTTGCCTTGCAGGCCTGTCCCCCAACCCTTCTTGTTCCAGACCTGAAACTCTTCTGGTGGTTCCAGTTTGCGTCCACTGGTCTTTACATTCCAGGTTTGGCCCCCAACGCTGCTCGTTCCTGTTTGGGATCCTCTTCCTTTACCTTCCAGACCTGGCCCCAAACATTTTTCCTTCCAGTTTGGGGACACCCCTCCCCACCCCTCCACACCCGTTCTTGGATGTTGTCTTGCAGGCCTGGCTCCCAACCCTTCTCATTCCAGACCTGGCCCTGAATGATTTTTGTTCCAGTATGGGTCCCTCGGCCTTTGCCTTCCAGGCCTGTCCCCTAACCCTTCTTGTTCCAGTTTGGGCCCCCAGCCTTTGCCTTCCAGGTCTGGCCCTGAACTCTTCTCGTTCCACTTTGGACCTCACCACCTTTTCCTTGCAGGCCTAGCCCGGAACCCTTCTCATTCCAGACCTGGTCCCAAACACTTCTCGTTCCAGGTTGGGCCCCCACGCCTTTGCCGTATAGGCCTTTCCCCCAACCATTCTCATTCTAGCCCTGGCTCCAAACCTTTCCATTTTGGGAGCAACCGCCTTAGCCTTTGTGGCCTGGCCCCAAACCCTTCTCCTTCCAGTTTGGTTCCCCCCTTCTTTTACCTTCCAGACCTGGCCCTGAACCCTTCTTGTTCCAGTTAGGGTCGCACCGGCTTTGCCTTCCAGCGCTGTCCCAGAACCTCTCTCATTCCAGGGCTGGCCACCCCGCCTTTGCCTTCCAGGCTTGGCCATTAACCTATCCCGTTCCAGTTTAAGTTCCCCGCCTTTGCCTTGCAGTCCTTGACCCAACATCTTCCTATTCCAGTTTGTGTCCCTTGCCTTTACCTTGCAGGCCTCGCCCCCAACACTTCTTGTTTTAGGACCGGCCTCTAACCCTTCTCGTTCCAGTTTGGGCCCCTGGCCTTTGTCATCCAGGCCAGGCCCTGAATCTTTCTCGTTCCACTTTGAGTCCCCCCCCCGGATGCCATGCAGGTCTGGCCCCGAGCACTTCTTGTTCCAGTGTGGGCACACTCCACCCTTAGCCTTCCTGGTCTGTCCCCAAACCCTTCTCTTTGCAGTTTGGGTTCCTCCATCTTTGCCTTCCAAACATGGCCCCAAACCCTTCTCGTTCCAGTTTGGGTCCTGCAGCCTTTGCCTTCCAGACTTGGCCCCCAGGCTTCTAATTCCAGACCTGGCCCCAAAGCCTTCTTGTTCCAGTTTGAGTCCCCGGGCTTTGCCTTCCAGACCTGACTACAAACCCTTCTCGTTCCAGTTTGGTCACCCCTGCCTTTACCTTTCAGCCCTGACTCTGAACCATTCTCATTCAAGTTTGCTCCCTCCTCCTTTGCCTTGAAGCCCTGGACCCCAACTCTTTTAGTTCCAGGACTCTCCCTGAACTCTTCTCGTTCCACTTTGGGGCCCCCAGTCTTCTTCTTACAGGCCTGTCCCCAAAACCTTTCATTCCAATTTGGGCCCCCATTCCTTTGCCTTGAGGGCCTGGCCCCCTACTTTTTTTCGTTCCAGCCCTGTCCCTGAACCCTTCTTGTTCCAGTTTGGGCCCATCTGCATTTGCCTTGCAGGCCTGGTTCTGAACACTTCTCGTTCCAGTTTGGGCCCTTGGCATTGCAGGCCTGGTCCTCAACCCTTCTCGTTCCAGTTTGGGCAGCCCCTTCTTTGCCTTCCAGACCTGTCCTTGAACACTTCTCCTTCTAGTTTGGTGCCCTCCACCTTTGCCTTCCAGACCTGACCCCGAACTCTTATTGTTCCAGTTTGATCCCCCGCATTTGTCTTCCAGACCTGGTCCCGTACCCTTCTCTTTCCAGTTTTGCCCCCCCTTCCTCCCCAACCCCCGGCCTTTGCCTTCCAGGTCTGGCCATGAACATTTCGCGTTGCAGTTTGGGCCGCCGGACTTTGGCTTTCAGGCCTGGCCCCGAAACGTTCTCTCTCTAGCCTTTGCCTTGCAGGCCTGCCCCTAATCTCTCTTATTCCAGGCCTGGTCCCAAACCCTTCTCCTTCCAGTTTGGGCTCCCTGATTTGTCTTCCAGATTTGACCCCGAACACCTCTTGTTCCAGTTTCATCGCCCCCTGCCTTTGCCTTCCAGACCTGGCCCCAAAATCATCGCGGTCCAGTGTGAGTTATCCCACATTTGCCTTGTAGGCCTGGCCCACAATCCTTTCTCATTCCAGGCCTGGCCCCAAACATTTCTCATTAAAGTTTGGGCCCGCCCTTCTTTTGCGTTTCAGACCTGGTCCTGAAACCTTCTCTTTCCAACTGGGGTTCCCCCGCTTTTGCCTTGCAGGTCTGGACTCCAAACTTTCTCATTCCAGACCTGACCCCGAATGCTTCTCATTCCAGTTAGGGCCCCACCACCTTTGCATTCCAGGCGTAGCCCAGAACCCCTTGCGCTCCAGTTTTGGCTATCCCATCTTTGCCTTCCAGGCCTGGCCACCAACCTATCTCGTTCCAGTTTGGGTTCCCCCGCCTTTGCCTTACAGACCTGGTCCCTAATATTTTTATTCCAGTTTGGGCCCCGCTGAATCTCCCTTGCAGGCTTGAACCCCAACACCTCTTTTTCCAGGCCTGGCCTTGACCCTTCCTGGTTCCAGTTTCTGTTCCCCCCACCCCCAACCCGGCCTTTGCCTACTAGCCCTGATCCAGAACCCCTCTTGTTCCACTTTGGGCCCCACCACCTTTGCCTTGCAGGCCTAGCCCCCAATCCTTCTCATTCCAGACCTGGCCCTGTATGCTTCCTTTCTAGTTTGGGACACCCCCCCTTTGCCTTGTAGGCCTGGCTCCCACCCATTCTCATTCCAGGTCTGGTCCGAACCTTTCTCTTTCCAGTTGGGGCCCCCCTTCATTTGCCTTCTAGACCTGGACCTGAGCCCTTTTTGTTCCAGTTAGCTCCCCCGCCCTCTCTACACACACACACACACACACCCCGCCTTTGCCTTCCAGGTCTGGCCCGGAACCCTTCTCAGTCGAGTTTTGGCCACTCCAGCTTTGCCTTCCAGGCCTGGCCACCAACCTACGTGCTCCAATTGGGTTACCCCGGCCTTTGCCTTGCAGACCTGGCCCCAAACCTTCGACGTTCCAGTTTGGGCCCTTCTCTTATGGCTTGCTGTTCTGGATCCCACCTCATCTCGTTCCAGTTTGTGCCCCCTGCCTTTGCCTTGCAGTCGTGACCCCAACACTTCTTGTTAAGGCGGGGCTTAAACCCTTCTCCTTCTAGGTTGGGACCCCTCACCTTTGCCTTCCAGACCTGGCCCCCAGCCATCTCATTCCAGACCTGGCCTGGAAACCTTCTTGTTCCAGTTTGGGCCCCCGGTCTTTGCCTTCCCAACCTGGCCTCTGAGCCTTCTTGGTCCAGACCAGGACCCGACCTCTTCTCGTTCCAGTTTGGGTATCCCCAACATTTGCCTTTCAAGCGTGGCACCAAACACTTCTCGTTCCAGTTCGGGCCCCCCACATCTGACTTGCAGACATGGCCCCCAACCCCTTCCCTTCCATGTGTGGCCCCGAACCCTTCTCGTTCCAGTTTTGGTCCCCCCGCCTTTACCTTCCAGACCTGTCCTCGAACGCTTCTCCTTCTAGTTTGGACCTCCCCGCTTTTGCATTCCAGACCTGGTCCCCAACATTTCTTGCCCCAGTTGTGGCCCCCGTGCCTTTCTTTTGCAGGCCTGGCCCCAAAACATTGTCATTCCAGGCCTGGCCCCGAAGCCTTCTCGTTCCAGTTTGTGTCTCCCTCCTTTGCCTTCCAGACGTGGCCCTAAACCCTTCTCCTTCCTATTTGGGTCCCTCCTCATTTGCCTTTCAGGCCTGTTCCCCAACCCTTCTTGTGCCAGACCTGGAACTCTTCTGGTTCCAGTTTGGGTCCACAGGCCTTTACATTCCAGGTTTGGCCCCGAACCCTTCTCGTTCCTGTTTGGGACCCTCTGCCTTTTCCTTCCAGACCTGGCCCCAAACAGTTTTCGTTCCAGTTTGGGGACACCCCTCCCCACCCCTCCATACCTGTTCCGGGATGTTGCCTTGCAGGCCTGGCTCCCAACCCTTCTCATTCCTGACCTGGCCCTGAATGATTTTTGTTCCAGTATGGGTCCCTCGGCCTTTGCCTTCCAGGCCTGTCCCCTAACCCTTCTTGTTCCAGTTTGGGCCCCCAGCCTTTGCCTTCCAGGCCTGGCCCTGAACTCTTCTCGTTCCACTTTGGACCTCACCACCTTTTCCTTGCAGGCCTAGCCCGGAACCCTTCTCATTCCAGACCTGGTCCCAAACACTTCTCGTTCCAGGTTGGGCCCCCACGCCTTTGCCGTATAGGCCTTTCCCCCAACCATTCTCATTCTAGCCCTGGCTCCAAACCTTTCCATTTTGGGAGCAACTGCCTTAGCCTTTGTGGCCTGGCCCCAAACCCTTCTCCTTCCAGTTTGGTTCCCCCCTTCTTTTACCTTCCAGACCTGGCCCTGAACCCTTCTTGTTCCAGTTAGGGTCCCACCGCCTTTTCCTCCCAGGGCTGTCCCAGAACCTTCCTCATTCCAGGTTTGGCCACCCCACCTTTGCCTTCCAGGCCTGGCAATTAACCTCTCTCATTCCAGTTTAAGTTCCCCGCTTTTTCATGCAGTCCTTGACCCAACACCTTCCTGTTCCAGTTTGTGTCCCTTGCCTTTACCTTGCAGGCCTCGCCCCCAACACTTCTTGTTTTAGGACCGGCCTCTAACCCTTCTCGTTCCAGTTTGGGCCCCTGGCCTTTGTCTTCCAGGCCTGGCCCTGAACCTATCTCGTTCCAGTTTCAGTCCCCCCTCCGTATGCCTTGCAGGTCTGGGCCCAAACCCTTCTTGTTCCAATGTGGGCATACTCCACCCTTAGCCTTCCTGGTCTGTTCCTGAAGCCTTGTCTTTCCAGTTTGGGCCACCCCCCAACTTTGATTTTCAGTACTGGTCCCCAACATTTCTCATTCCAAGACTGACCTCAAACTCTTCTCATTTCAGTTTGGGCAGCCCACCTCTGCGTTCCAGGCCTGGCCCTTATACCTTCTCGTTCCAGTTTGGCTCCCACTGATTTTTTCTAGGAGAACTGGCCCCCAACCCCTATTGTTCCGGGCCTGGCCCTGAACCCTTCTCGTTCCAGTTTTGAGCCCTCCGCCTTAGCTTCCCAGGCCTGGCTCTGAGCCCTTCCCATTCAAATTTGTGACCCCTGTCTTTGTCCTGAAGCCCTGGCCCCCAACCCTTCTCTTTCCTATTTGCCCCCACCCCCCACCCCTTATGACTTCCAGAACCGGCTCCAAACCCTCTCCTTCCAGCCTGACACCCAACCCTTCTCATTCCCATTAGGATCCCCTCACCTTTACCTTGCAGGCATGGCCCACTCCTCAACTTGTTCAAGCCTTGGCCCCAAACCCTTCTCGTTCCAGTTTGGGTTCCTCCATCTTTGCCTTCCAAACATGGCCCCAAACCCTTCTCTTTCCAGTTTGGGCCCTTCAGCCTTTGCCTTCCAGACTTGGCCCCCAGTCTTCTCATTCCAGACCTGGCCCCAAAGCCTTCTTGTTCCAGATTGGGTCCTTCAGCCTTTGCCTTCCAGACCTGACCCCGAAATCTTATTGTTCCAATTTGATCCCCCGCATTTTCCTTCCAGACCTGGCCCCGTAACCTTCTCTTTCCAGTTTTGCCCCGCCTTCCTCCCCCACCCCCGGCCTATGCCTTCCAGGCCTGGCCATGAACTTTTCGCGTAACAGTTTGGGCCCCCGGACTTCGCCTTGCAAGCCTGCCCCCCAACCTCTCTTGTTCCAGGCCTGGCCCCAAACTCTTCTCCCTCCACTTTGGGCTCCCCGACTTTGTCTTCCAGATCTGACCCCGAACACCTCTCGTTCCAGTTTCATCGCCCCCTGCCTTTACCTTCCAAAGCTGGCCCCAAACACCTCTCCTTCCAGTGTGAGTTCTCTCACCTTTGCCTTGTAGGCCTGGCCCCCAATCCTTTCTCGTTCCAGGCCTGGCCTCAAAACCTTCTCATTCCAGTTTGGGTCCACCCTTCTTTGGCCTTTCAGACCTGGCCCTGAAACCTTCTGTTTCCAGTTGGGGTTTCCCCGCTTTTGCTTTGCAGGTCTGGACTCCAACCTTTCTCATTCCAGACCTGACCCCGAATGCTTCTCGTTCCAGTTAGGGCTCCACCACCTTCGCCTTCCAGACGGAGCCCAGAACCCCTTGCGTTCAGGTTTTGGCTGCCCCACCTTTGCCTACCATTCCTGGCCACCAACCTATCTCGTTCCAGGTTGGGTTCCCCCGCCTTTGCCTGGCAGACCTGGTCCCGAATATTTTCATTCCAGTTTGGGCCCCGCTGCATCTGCCTTGCAGGCTTGACCCCCAACACTTCTTTTTCCAGGCCTAGCCCTGACCCTTCCTGGTTCCAGTTTCTGTCCCCCAACCTGGCCTTTGCCTGCCACCGCTGACCCAGAAGCCTTCTTGTTCCACTTTGGGCCCCACCACCTTTGCCTTGCAGGTCTAGCCCCCAATCGTTCTCATTCCAGACCTGGCCCTGAATTCTTCTCATTCCAGTTTGGGCCACCACCCCCTTTGCCTTGTAGGCCTGGCTCCCAACCATTCTCATTCCAGGTCTGGTCCGAACCTTTCCCTTTCCAGTTTGGGCCCCCCTTCATTTGCCTTCTAGACCTGGACCTAAACCCTTTTTGTTCCAGTTAGCTCCCCCGCCCCTTCTACACACACACACACACACACACACACACACACACACACACCGCCTTTGCCTTCCAGACCTGGCGCCAGCCTTCTCATTCCAGACCTGGCCAGGAACCCGTCTTGTTCCAGTTTAGGCCCCCGGTCTTTGCCTTCCCAAACTGGCCTCTCAGCCTTCTTTTTCCAGACCAGGCCCCGAACTCTTTTCGTTCCACTGTGGGTTTCCCTGACCTTTGCCTTCCAAACACGGCCCCAAACCCTTCTCGTTCCAATTTGGGCTCCCCACATATGACTTGCGGACATGGCCCCCAACCCCTCCCCTTCAACGTGTGGCCCCGTACCCTTCTTGTTCCAGTTTTGGTCCCCCCGCCTTTACCTTCCAGACCTGGCCTTGAACCCTTCTCCTTCTAGTATTGACCTCACCGCTTTTCCCTTCCAGACCTGGTCCCCAACACCTCTTGCCCCAGTTTTGGCCCCCGTGCCTTTGCTTTGCAGGCCTGGCCCCTAAGCATTGTCATTCCAGGCCTGGCCCCGAAACCTTCTCGTTCCAGTTTGGGTCTCCCCTCCTTTGTCTTCCAGACGTGGCCCCAAACCCTTCGCCTTCCAATTTGGGTCGCTCCTCATTTGCGTTGCAGGCCTGTTCCCCAACCCTTCTTGTTCCACACACGGAACTCTTCCGCTTCCAGTTTAGGTCCACTGGCCTTTACATTCCAGGTTTGGCCCCCAACCCTTCTCGTTCCTGTTTGGGACCCTCTGCCTTTTCCTTCCAGACCTGGCCCCAAACATTTTTCGTTCCAGTTTGGGGACACCCCTCCCCACCCCACCACATCCGATCCTGGATGTTGCCTTGCAGGCCTGGTTCCCAACCCTTCTCATTTCAGACCTGGCCCTGAATGATTTTTGTTCCAGTATGGGTCCCTCGGCATTTGCCTTACAGGCCTGCCCCCTAACCCTTCTTGTTCCAGTTTGGGCCCCCTGCCTTTCGCTTCCAGACCTGGACCAGACCTCTTCTCGTTCCACTTTGGACCTCACCACCTTTTCCTTGAAGGCCTAGCCCGGAACCCTCCTCATTCCATACCTGGTCCCAAACACTTCTCGTTCCAGGTTGAGCCCCCACGCCTTTTCCTCAAAGGCCTTTCCCCCAACCGTTCTCATTCCAACCCTGGCTCCAAACCTTTCCATTTTGGGCCCATCCGCCTTAGCCTTTGTGGCCTGGCCCCAAACCCTTCTCCTTCCAGTTTGGTTCCCCCCTTCTTTTACCTTCCAGACCTGGCCCTGAACCCTTCTTGTTCCAGTTAGGGTCCCACCGCCTTTGCCTTCCATGGCTGTCCCTGAAGCTTTCTCATTCCAAGTTTGGCCACCCTGCCTTTGCCTTCCAGGCCTGGCCATTACCCTACATCGTTCCAGACCTGGCCTTGAACCCTTCTCCTTCTAGTTTGGTGCCCTCTACCGTTGCCTTCCAGACCTGACACCGAACTCTTATTGTTCCAGTTTGATCCCCCGCATTTGCCTTCCAGACCTGGCCCCGTACCCTTCTCTTTCCAGTTTTGCCCCACCTTCCTCCCCCACTCTCGGCCTTTGCCTTCCAAGCCTGGCCATGAACTTTTCCCGTTCCAGTTTGGGCCCCCGGACTTTGCCTTCCACACCTGGCCCCGAAACCTTCTCTTTCCAGCCTTTGCCTTGCAGGCCTGCCCCCCAACCTCTCTTGTTCCAGGCCTGGCCCCAAACCCTTCTCATTCCAGTTTGGGATCCCCGAATTTGTCTTCCAGATCTGACCCCGAATAGCTCTAGTTCCAGTTTCATCGCCCCCTGCCTTTGCCTTCCAGACTTGGCCCCAGACACTTCCCGTTCCAATGTGAGTTCTCCCACCTTTGCCTTGCAGGCCTGGCCCCCAATCCTTTCTCGTTCCAGGCCAGGCCCCAAACCTTTCTCATTCCAGTTTGGGCCCACCCTTCTTTTGCCTTTCAAACCTGGCCCTGAAATCTTCTCTTTCCAGTTGGGATTCTCCCACTTTTGTCTTGCAGGTCTGGACTCCAACCTTTCTCATTCCAGACCTGACCCCGAATGCTTCTCGTTCCAGTTAGGGCCCCACCAACTTTGCCTTCCAGGCGAGGCCCAGAACCCCTTGCTTTCCACTTTTGGCTGACCCACCTTTGCCTTCCCGGCCTGGACACCAACCTGTCTCGTTCCAGTTTGGGTTCCTCCACCTTCGCCTGGCAGACGTGGTCCCGAATATTTTCATTTCCAGTTTGTGCCCCGCTGCATCTGCCTTGCATGCTTGACCCCCAACCCTTCTTTTTCCAGGTTTGGCCCTCACCCTTCCTTGCTCCAGTTTCTGTCCCCCCAACCCCCACCCAGCATTTACCTACCAGCCCTGGCCCAGAACCCTTCTTGTTCCACTTTGGTCCCCACAACCTTTGCCTTGCAGGCCTAGCCCCCAATCTTTCTCATACCAGGTCTGCTCCGAACCTTACTCTTTCCTGTATGGGCCCCCCTTCATTTGCCTTCTAGACTTGGACCTGAACTCTTTTTGTTCCAGTTAGCTCCCCCACACCCTCTACACACACACACACACACACACACTGCCTTTGCCTTCCAGGTCTGGCCCGGAACCCTTCTCAGTCCAGTTTTGGCCACTCCAGCTTTGCCTTCCCGGCCTGGCCACCAACCTACTTGTTCCAATTTGGTTACCCCGGCCTTTGCCTTGCAGATCTGGCCCCAAACCTTTGACTTTCCAGATTGGGCCCTTCTCCTATGGCTTGCTGTTCTGGATCCCACCTCATCTCGTTCCAGTTTGTGCCCCCTGCCTTTGCCTTGAAGTCGTGACCCCAACACCTCTTATTAAGGCGGGGCTTAAACCCTTCTCGTTCCAGGTTGGGTCCCCTCAACTTTGCCTTCCAGACCTGGCCCCCAGCCATTTCATTCCAGACGTGGCCCGGAACCCTTATTGTTCCAGTTTGGGCCCCCGGTCTTTGCCTTCCCAACCTGGCCTCTGAGCCTTCTTGTTTCAGAGCAGGCCCCGAACTCTTCTCGTTCCAGTTTGGGTCTCCTCCACCATTGCCTTCCAAACATGACCCAAACCCTTCTCGTTCCAGTTTGGGCCCCCTACATATGACTTGCGGACATGGCCCCCAACCCCTCCCCTTCCACCTGTGGCCCCGAACCCTTCTCGTTCCAGTTTTGGTTCCCCCTCCTTTGCCTTCCAGACCTGGCCTGGAACCCTTCTCCGTCTAGTGTGGACCTCTCTGCTTTTGCCTTCCAGACCTGGTCCCCAACACTTCTTGCCCCAGGTTTGGCACCCGTGCCTTTGCTTTGCAGGCCTGGCCCCCAAACATTGTCATTCCAGGCCTGGCCCCGAAGCCTTCTCGTTCCAGTTTGCGTCTCCCCTCCTTTGCCTTCCAGACGTGGCCCCAAACCCTTCTCCTTCCAATTTGGGACCCTCCTCATTTGCCTTGCAGGCCTGTTCCCCAACCCTTCCAGTTCCAGACCTGGAACTCTTCTGGTTCCAGTTTGGGTCCACTGGCCTTTACATTCCAGGTTTGGCCCCGAACCCTTCTCGTTCCTGTTTGGGCCCCTCTGCCTTTTCCTTTCAGACCTGGCCCCAAACACTTTTCGTTCCAGTTTGGGGACACCCCTCCCCACCCCTCCACACCCGATCTTGGATGTTGCCTTGCAGGCCTGGCTCCCAACCCTTCTCATTCCAGACCTGGCCCTGAATCATTTTTGTTCCAGTAGGGGTCTCTCAGACTT